>NC_057799.1:40021449-40064803 GCF_018294505.1 Triticum aestivum | reverse complement strand
GGGGTCTCGGGCGAAATAACTGCCCGGACCCTACCGCCAGGGGCTCCGGCGGTAGGGTTACACAGCCTACCGCCAGGGGCCCTGGCAGTAGGACGCCAGAGCCTCTGGCGGTAGGAAAAAAGTCAAATCTCGAAAAAAATTCAAACCAGGATTAGATCTCGATTTTGTTTATCAAAAGGGTCAAAACACGAAATTTGGCCTCCAGACGGCGGGGGTCTAAAAAAAAGAAAAAACAGAGGGCGGGGGCGGACCCGAAACCGCGTGACGAAGCAGAGCTTCCCAGCCAAGCCAAGCCAACCTGCCTGGCGCTGGCGCTGGCACGCCAGACGAGACAGAGACAGAGGGCTTCTCTGGCCCCCATCCCCATGATCCTCCTCCGTCCTTCCTTCTTCCTTTCCGCGTATCCCACCGGCCACCGACTTCCAGGAATAGTACTCGTACTACCAAACCGGGCGGCACAGTGCCCGGAAATTACCAGGCCTGCCACCGCACGCCGTCTCGCCTTTTGGCACGGGCCAACGGTCGGGTGATCGCCGTCGCGCGTCCCCGAAGCGCACGCCTGGTCAAGGCGGGCGTGTTCGTAGCAACGCCCACAAAACCAGGTGTGAACCTCGATCCTCGCCTTCTCAACTGCGTCAAATTCTCGTGACACCAATGCACATCACATGCATGGGCATTGCGCGATCCTAAGCCTCGGGTCCGCATACCTAATTCTAGTTTTGCTTAAGAAAATGATGCGGGCTGTATGTCTTATACAAATTCAGTTACCTTTCTTAACAAAGTATAGACGCAAGCGCTCATACATACACGTATACACTCACATCAATGAACGCACACACGCACACACGTATACACTCACATCTCTAGCCGTTCGGCCCCTCAAGGGCTCGAGATAGCGCCGCTTTGGGGCTAATCGGCGATATATTCGGTGTGGGGGGCTCGGGATGGCATTCACAATCCTGAGGAAGAGCTTCCGGCTCATCTGATAACGGCGCCGAAACACTTCATCGCCGTGCAGTGTAGCGTCGACGAAGTAGCCGACGTAGAGCAAGCAGTAGCCCTCCATTCAATGCCTCTGCTTGCTCTTGAGGTGGCCCGGCGCCGAGCCACCTCGCCGTAGCTTTGCATTATTGGCGAACAGTCCGACCAGAGCGGCGAGGATCATGAGGTGTTCTTCGTCGTCGGTGTCGGCCTCGGCTTCCTCCTCCATCAGAGCCACAAACGCCTCCTTGTCGTCGGAGTCCATCGCCGATCAGGCAAATAGCCGAACACCTCACGGCGCATGGTGGGTGGGCAGCCGCCGGTAACCCCGCCTGCGTGGTCGGAGTCCTGGAGAGCTGCTCAGGAGCGGGATGGAGGCTGTCGCTACGAAAACCCTCTCTTTCCGACGCGGGAGGGGGGTGGCCTTTCTAGCGGCACAGCAACGGCCGGGGGCAGGTGGGTGATGCCGGGAACGGCATGGCGGCGAAGGGGAAATGGCGTCCTGCCGCTCGCAGGTCGAATCTAGCCCGGGAAAGGCGTTTCGCCGGCCAAAAAATGTGCCGAACCGGCGGAATTCGGTGTCCTAGGGCGTGACTGGGCCATTTTTTCGACGCCGGCGGTAAAAAAGGCGCCCCGGGGCCCTGTTGGGGTGGGGGGTGAATATGATCTTACCCCTATAAGCACCCCCGAGAGACTAAGAAGTTTCAAAAATACATACATGTGTGTACCCTTTTTGACTTCGAAAGTCTTTCAGAGACCTAGTGAGCATCCCTTCGCCGCGTTCTGCGTAACAGATTGCCCGCTATGAACGGTGTCTTCTATTTTTCGTCTCATGGATGCATTTTTACCATGTCGGTTTAAATGTCATTATTCCGGTACGATGCAAGAAAATATATTGTTTGTGATGACAATGGAAATGGAAGAGCATGCCACTGTAATTCAACTTTTTTTTAACATCAGTATTCGTTGTTTCTTTGCTGGTTCTTTTCGTTTATTACCTATCAATTGCTTACATTTAATTGTGAAAACCAGATCATTGCTCAAAAACGTGTAAAAAAAGAGAGAAATACGCATATAATCATCGCACATTTATTTTCTATAGTAGCAGTACTATACTTCTTTTTGAGGACCTTTATTTTCTACCGACTCAACTTTATTTTTGGAAGCACCGAGAGAAACCGGTCGAGCGCCGCTCGTCCACCTCGTGACACAATGGCAAAAAGGTAATTCCGGGCAACCCCGGCCCTCCTAACTCCGCGGCGCAAATCCGGGCCCACCATACCCGCCGTGAAAAGCGACACGCTCAATCCAACTCCTATACCTTCCACCTCCTCCCTTCGCCGTCGCCGCTCGCCCCCGAATTTCCGATGGGAGCGGCGGCCGCGCACCACGAATAACCAACCATGGAGCCTCCCACCGTCCCCAATTACCCGCCCCCCGCGCCCCGCTTCTTCCAGCCCACGCCCCCCGGCCTCCCCCTCGTCGGCGCCAACCACACCTCCGCCCGCTTCTGCGCCCGGTAGCCCCCACGCACGCCGGAATCCTGTTCGCCGCGACACCGTCCGTCAGATTCTGACTGGCCGGCCGGCCCCGCTGCTAGATTCGCGGGCGCTAGTTGGTTGAGGTCGGCATGGAGCCGGCGGCGAGGAAGTGGCACGGGAAGGGGCTCCTGACGCGGGCGCTGCTCCTCGGCGTCGCCGCGCTCGCGCTCCGCCTGCTGTACGGGGCGTTCGTGACCGTGGGCGGCGGGTGGGCGCCCGACCCGGCCGTGCCGTCCACCGCGGTGGTCGGGAGGAGGACCCACGCGCAGGCCGCGGCGGCCTCGGGGTCGCCGGAGGCGTGGCGCAGCCACGGGTGGCGCGAGGCGGTGGAGTTCCACGCCGGGGTGCTCGGGCGGCACCTCGCCGACGGCCTCGTCGGGCCGTCCTCCCGCGCCGTGTGCCTCGGCGGGGCCCAGCAGGCGCTCGCGCTGCGGGAGCTCGGCGTGGCCGGCGCCGTCGCCGTCGCGAGGAGGCGCTCCCCGCCGCTCGCCGTCGCCGGTGACGACCGCCGGCTCCCGTTCGAGTCCTCCTCCGTGGACTTCGTCTTCGCCGGCCGCGCCCTCGACTCGTCCAGGCGCCCGGCCGACCTCGCCGGCGAGGCCGCGCGGATCTTGAGGCCGGAGGGCCATCTCGTCGTGCTCACCTCCAGCGCCGGCGACGCCTACAGCCTCCGCTCGCTTCAGGCGCTCTTGCCGTCGCTGCGGTTGCTCCGATCTCGCGAGATCAACAGCCCCGACGCGTCCACCCTCCGGGAACTGGTCTTCCAGAAGCTTCAGCCTACTACGGCGTCCACCTCCACTGAAAATTCAGCGAGCAACTGCACAATTGGGGATCACAAGATGCAGCTCCTGACGCACGCCGAGCCGCTGATCGAGGAAGAGCCGCTGAAGCCATGGCTGACGCTGAAGCGAAACATCCAGAACATCAAGTACCTTCCAGAGCTTGCCGACATCAGCTTCAAGCGCCGGTATGTGTACGTTGATCTCGGCTCGCGCAGCTACGGATCCAGCATCGGCAGCTGGTTCCGGAAGCAGTACCCAAAGCAGAACCACACCTTCGAGGTGTTCGCCATCGAGGCCGACCCGACGTTCCACCCTGATTACGCCACAAGGAAGGGGGTCACATTGCTCCCGTACGCCGCCTGGGTCAAGAATGACACGCTCAGCTTCGAGATCAATGGCGACCCCGGAAAGGAGGACGAGGCCAAGGCCAGTGGCCGTGGCATGGGGCGCATCCGCCCCACGGCCGGTAAGAAGATGTCCGGCAAGGTGCGCAGTGTGCAGGCGTTTGATTTCGCCGAGTGGCTGAAGCAGACGGTGTCGGAGCAGGACTACGTGGTGATGAAGATGGATGTGGAGGGGACTGAGTTTGACTTGATCCCGAGGCTCTTCGACACGGGCGCGATCTGCTTGGTCGACGAGGTGTTCCTCGAGTGCCATTACAACCGGTGGCAAAGGTGCTGCCCTGGCGAGCGGTCGCCTAAGTATCAGAACACATACGAGGAGTGCCTCGAGCTCTTCAGCTCGCTCCGGGAGAGCGGCGTTCTTGTGCATCAGTGGTTTTGATTGCTGCCATACCCATTCAGAATAGCTGCAGATAGAGTTCGACTACAGAGGACAAAAGGGTTTCATACTTCCAGTACATGTTTGATTTCCAAAGTATATTAGTTTCATTGTGAAGATAGGGATTAAGGGATTCGGTTTATTCTCTGTTTGTTAGTTAGATCTTGTAATTAAAAAGATTTGAGGAAATGAAAGGTAGCGTTTAACTGCATTCCCAGTAAAATTTCTGCGGATTGCGATTGTTACTGTTATTGAGCAAAGGAATTAAATCAATTTAGATTCATTCGAATTACCGAAACCATGTTCACTTCCCCTGTGATTTTTTGTCAGGTAGTTCTTGCAACTCCATTTGTTTCATTGCGCTATGTTCATCACATTTGTTTTGCTGTAGCAGTCAAATTGTTTCAGAATTTTATGGTGTGCCAGACTGTATACTGAATGGGTGAAGAAAACCGAAAAGGCGGTTGTGGATTCTGTGGTGCCTTTTTTCTGCCATGACTCTCAACAAACCATGACCTCCTGGCGCCTGGCATCCGCGGAACCTGAATTTCTATATTCAGTCATGTTGCTCTGTTCTCCAAGCCAAGCATCTATTTGCTCGAGCCTGCATTACCTCTGTTTAGCTACAGAATGGGCTACTGTAATTGCAGTAATCGGCTAATTTACCAAGTTGACTGATCTGATCAGAATATCAGGTTCAAGTATTTTCAGTTTTGCTATGTTGGTGCAGACATGCGTGTGTGCCGGCGCTGTAATCATCCAAGCATCTATTCTCCTGCACTGCACACGTATATCCAGGTTTTGGTCTTTACTTCAACTGAGGGTATGCCAAATTTGTGCGCTGCAGCCGCATGTGCGTTTGATTCTGGGGGATGTTTCTAACTTGGTGGAAGATACTGGTATGTCTGGCCTTATTTGTTCGTCGCTGCCACTGGGGTGGTTTTATTTCCTTTTTCTTGCCAAAGATAGTACGCGTCCTTTTGGCCCTGGAATGTGCTGTGCCTGTTTGTGGGTGGTGGCCTGGTGGCTGGGTGGATGGTGCACATGGCCAGCGCAGCATCTGGATGCCTGGGGCTGCACACTATTTCTGTATGATTCGTTGCTTTCTGTCTGGATTGCTTCAGGACACACGCATGCATGATGTGTTTACTCTTTTTATTTTTCACATGGATTTACTTGTGGTTGTAGGTTTATAAAAGCGTGTGGGGGATTTGTTTCCATTATCTTTAAAATATGCATATTTGTTTGCGCTTTGTATTGCGATAATTCTTAACTGAGGCAGAGCTCATCTGCTCCTGGGTGAACAGTAAATTGAAAGAAAAATGGTAAACTGATTAAAAAACTGTTTTTTTTACACCAATGATGATCGAATTATCTAGGTGCTTGCAATTTTCTGTGCAGAGATGACTTCGAGAGGATATACCAAGTTGTGCTGGGAACAGGAAGTAAACAGCCACAAAAAAAATAGATGTTAGTTGCTATAGTACCGGAATTTTCTTTTGGAGGCCGAGCTCTGTGGAGGCCTCCAAATGCAAAATTCAAAACTCATGAAAATCCATATTTTTACATTTCAAAAAATTCTGAAAAAAATAAGATATAGAAAAGGCATAATGTAAAGTGTGTAAATTTTTAGGATGAAATACGTTGAAATGAGGACTGTGCAAAAAAAAATCTGAGGCTTTTTAACACATGAACTATTCATCCTCCTAGGCCATGAATTTATCTTTTCTGTACAGCCTGTCAACGTATTTCATCCTGAAATTTTACACACATACACCTCACATCCTTGTTTACTTGTACAAACTTTTTTAGATGTTTTTGAAACTGAAAATTCTGAATTTTGAATTTTTCAAAAATTCGGCCTCCAGGTCCAAAACGCCATTCTCCTATAATACCTATTAGCTAAAATGGTCTTTGCAAAGAAAGCATTTACGACCCAGCTAAAGAGATACGCCACCACAAAAGTTTCTCCTTCAAGATTTAGACTGGAAGACAGATGGGTAACCAATTCATAAATAAATGGAAAGATGGCAGAACTATTCAGGAACTAGAAGAAAGATTTGAACAAAAAGTTTGTCGAGAAAGACGAGACTCCAGAATTCATCGGTCAATATGAGAAGCTAAGAGATCACTGGCCCGCATTTGTGGCCTACCAGAATTCGGAGAAGGGTAAGCAAAGGTCATTGACAAACAAACAAAATGTTGCAAAGAAGAAGTATCACCATCACACAGGGCCAGGTGGCTATTACAAAGCCGGGCCGTTGTGGGACAAAGCTGAGCAAGACCTGCTTGCTAAAGGGGTCCAACCAGCGACATTGCACTGGCCAGATCGTTCAAGGACTTTGTTCTTCGGGGTTGGGGGAACTTTGGACCCAGAAACAGCGGAGTGTGTTTGGACGGACGAGCAACTTGCAATACGCATCCGGAAGCTTAAGGCAGCGTAGGAAGGGACGTTCATTCCCGACAGAGAGAAGGACGAGCTGACAGAGGCCCTCGGGAATACTGAACACCCTGGACGAACACGAGGCACATCAGGCTCCGTTCCGTGGGTGCATGGGTTTCCCGACAACGGTGGTTATAGAAGCCGAGAGAGAAAGGGGAAACAGGAAGCAAGCGAAATGCAGAAGCTCAGTGCAAGATTAGCAAAACTAGAGGAACTTGAGAGCCAGCGAGCTACCGACCAACCATCTCAGCTAGGCCTGGGCATTCGGTTAACCCGAACCGATCGGTTCGGTTCTTTGGTTTAATAAGAACTAGCAAAGATGCCCGTGCGTTGCAACGGGAGACAAAAAATGACGTATATTTAATTAAAGCAAATATGCATTCCACATTCTAATCAACCGCATCATTCAAGCTTTTTCTTATCCATCCTAGCTACATGAAATTGTAAAAAGGAAATATAATTGGACCCTTTTTCCATGAGTAGCTGATTGGCGCTGGTAGACTCGATGCATGACTGGTAACTAACAACGGTGAAAGCAAATGCTCAAATTACCAATAACATGTCTCTAGTCTCATAATACAATATCTCATAATACAATATCTAATTAATCTAAATCCAAAGAGAAGGCATAAATATGTAATTGGACAGGACATAACAGGGCAGGATTAATCCCTACATGGCTATTAATGGAAGTAAGCAAAACTGGCACTGCTGGTGGTATGAGGTAATGAACACATTGAACTAAAGTGTAAGCAGAAGCTGAATACATTATATATCTTTATTTATGTACCTGAAAGCATCCTCAGAATATTTTCACCTCATGATAATAAATATAGTTATGTACGGATTAATAACAAAAATGACCAGGAAATTATGTTTTTTAGTACAATGAAAATACGACGATGCTTGTCCCGGGAGGCATCCCTTTATGGTCTGCACAGAGAAAATCAATAAGAAGTATAGTTATATATAGATTACTAACAAAATTGGCAGGAAACTAAGTATTTTCAGTACAATGAAAACATGGCATTGCTTGTCCTCTGAGATGCATCTCTTCATGGTCTGCACAGAGAAAACTGTTTGTAGCTTTTAAAACGCAAAGTAGTATGTAAATGTCAGTAGGAAAACACAAAAAAAATATTGACCATTGATATATGCAAATATGTAAAAATGGCGTCAGATCTGCATGTACCTCCACCACTATGACAATATAGAGAGAGGAAACATGTCATTCCAGCCCACTCCTCGCAGCGTACCAATCTAAATATTTCACATCATTTTCTTAACGCAGTCTTGCAGATGATTATAAACATATATCAAGCGCTACACAAAAGTTGATGCCGGGATTATGTATGGTCCATGATATCTAAAAATATATTTTAAACACCGATAATTGATTCGGAAGTGCTTCTCTGATATATTTTCAGTAACAAAAGCTATGTAAAAGCTAACCTTGATGTATCAAATTTGCATTGGAGCATTGGTGCCAACTTCAGGCCTCTATTTCAAATTTCAAAACCAATAGCTTCATCCCTTTGTCACAGAGGAAGAGGTGTGAAAGAGATAGAGCTGGCCAAATGGTGAAAGTCGAAAGCAACCAACCAAAATTTAACTCCATAGTCCTTGTATAAAATGATGAATTTTCTACCTGCCCACAATTGTAACATGCCTTTATATTAGTATATATTCAAGGATGGAACATGCCTTCAGATGCATGCAAGCTTTACGTTGCTGACCTTCAGGTCACAAATAAAAACAGAACGTACTCCTCTTTAACACAAAAAATAATTTGCTTACTTAGGAGATGACCACAAATAAAAAAATTCTAATTAACTGGGAATAGAAGATATAAGTAAGTAGGAGTAGATACGAATGCCCGTGCGTCAAGGCCACATGATGCTCCATCACTTACATACTCTCTATCTCTATCTATCTATCTATCTATCTATCTATCTATCTATCTATCTATCTATCTATCTATCTATCTATCTACCTATCTATCTACCTATCTATCTATCTATCTATCTATCTTTCTTTCTTTCTTTCTTTCTTTCTTTCTTTCTTTCTTTCTTTCTTTCTTTCTCATTCAGACATTTCGCGAAGCATCGGGCGTGTTATCGACAATAAAAGAAAGTGCATGCATGAAGTGGTACACTCCCGGTCATAAAAATATGGAACTGCTGACCTTGATGCATTGGATTTGTGTTAATTGCGGTCTCTTTTTTTGCCAAGGAGACATGTGCATCCCTTCAGACATCACATTTCTTGCTACATGAAGTCTGTGCAAAACACTAACAATTCAGAGAGTATTTATTGGCATGAAAAAATCCCAGATCATTTTAATTGAGTAACAATATTCATCAGCCAGCTAATCAGACATGCAAAGCCAACGCGCAACCGTAGCATTTTATTGCAACTATATAAAAATATAAAACAAATTGCCCCTGAGCTCACAGTTGCATCGGCAGAAATTTTTATGGCACAAGGAATACAAATCATTGGGATTGTATATACTGTAGCACCATGGAAGTAAGCACATTCATCGGTTCAAATCGACACTGGTTGTAATGATTTTATTGATAGTGCATCATTTTCTCAATTCTGAATTCATAATGCGATCGCCGACAATCGTTTCAGACTTCAGACTTGAGTAGCTTCATGTTCAGTGGTGAAACTAAGGAACCTCATAGGCTCAGGTGCAGCTAAAAGGCTGTAAGATTCTGATAAATTACCTTTTGTACAGTTGACAGGGGACCAAGGAGGAGCAGGCAGCTATTAACATAACACAAATAATCGGGAATAATTCGAACAATGTCTACTTCTCTATTAATATTGATACCACTCTTCTTGCAGAAAGCATAAAATTCATGTCAAGTTGTCAACATCTACATTCTTACCATTGACAAAAGATGTTTGGGAGTTAGGCACCAAACTTCAGTAAAAAATACGCTAAGTTGCGAATACAATACCTGATTGAGAGCTTGCAAGCTAATAGCTTCGAGAATTCTATCGGATAGGTCTACTGGAACTGGAAGTTGTCTCCTGATGTTCATAGATAGAAAAGGACTTTCAGTAGAAGATCTGAACTTCAAGGTTATTATTTTGATTTGGGGAAAATCCTTAAAAGTTATCTAGCGAGCTGCTTAATTAAGAGCAAACCCAGTTCTAATTGTATCTGTGGGAGTACTTGCCGATGCGTAATCCAAGTAGCTAGCTCTCTTAAAAAAAAATCTACAGTTACATGTCTTTTCTATGTATACATTGGCAAAAAATCAATTCCTTATCAGCTATCGGCGTGAAGTACTATGAACACAAAAACTTCAGTGCACAACAAACAATTAACATTTTCGAATTCATAAGTGCCTAAACGTGCTGACCATGTCTTCAGATACATTTCAATTATAGTTTCCCAACCTTCAGAGGCCACAAGCAGGGAGTTGGCCTGCAGCAAACAGATCATGGCCATCAAATGCAGCACCCAGATCACCTCATATCATCCATCCACCATGGCCACTATCTGCACCATAGCTCCAGGGTCAATTAATAAATTAAAGAGGTTAAATGCTTTTTCTACAATGAATACAATCAGCTATTGTAGACCTTCCGCAGGTATTCATTTTTCCAGTTACTACTAATTTATCTTTTTCTAGCCGTTTCTAATAGCATCACTTAAAACAGCATGTCCAAATCTCGGGATTCAGTTCAGCTAAATAAACACCTGGAATCCTTTCAGTCCAAGAATGACCTGGAGTCCGTATTGGAGAGCAGTCCCACCCTGGACGCGTCGGCAATTCTTCGAGCATGTTGGTGCCGCGGGAGCAAGCCGAGGGGCTCGAGAGCACTGGGTTCATCGGCCATGGCGGACGGTGGTTTTCGGGAACGTGGGCGACGCGGCTGCAGGAAGAACTGGTGCGTGCTGCTCCGGCCGCCGCGCCCAGCAACTGGAGCAGCCGCTGGCCATGCCCAGGAGCTCGAGCCGCCGCCACTGAAGGCCGGCCGACGGCGCCGGAACAGCAGGAGCAGCAGCTCCGCCACGTGCAGCAGCCGGCACGCCCTCGAGCTCCGTCGCCAGAGCAAGGCCGGCGCCGCCGCCACTGAAGGCCGGCCGACGCAGTGAAAAAGCAGGAGCAGCAGCTCCGCCACGTGCAGCAGCCGGCACGCCCTCGAGCTCCGCCGCCAGAGCAAGGCCGGCCAACGCGCGCGGGTCCCTTCATCGGCTCCAGCAAGCTCGTCGCCGGCGGGGACCTGATTTTTCCTGCAGCACGCTCGCCCACGAGCCCACCCGAAGCTGTCGCCGCCGTCAACGCGCCGCCCCTCAACTTCTCCTGCTCCGCCCGCCCCTCAACTTCTCCTCCGCCGCGTGCTATGTGGGCTCGGCTGGGCAGGAACCGTGGTGAGGCAGAGGTGCCGCTCAACCTTCATGGCAGCCGCCGCTTGAACCTCGCAGGTCGCCGCCCACGGAGCCGCTCGCCGCCGCAGCTCCTTCGGAATCGCCAGATCCACCCGCCTCCGCTCCATTCCCGGTGCCGGCCCTCGCGAGCCCTTCCCCTCGTCCTCCTGATCGAGACGAGCCGCCATGGACGGCCGCTGCGTCCGCGCGCGCGCATCTGACGCATACGGCCCCGCCTCCCCGCCGCGACTGTAGCCGTCCGCCGGCAAGGGCGCCACCCCTCAACTTCTCCTGCTCGGCCCGCCCCTCTTCTGCCGCTCCGCCGCAGCTGGAAAAAGGAAGCGGATGTGGATAAGAGGCAGGGGTCTTTTTGTAAAACACGAAACGTTTTTTGACATCCAGTAAAAGAGGGATTGCGGGTTCAAATACTGAAAAGCAAAAGGGGTTTTCTAGAAAAGGCCACGTTATTAGGGAGAGATTTCGGTTTTGGGAAATTGATGACCGATCGGTCTTATAAAATTCTGCTAACCGAGAATTCGGTGGACCGATACTTCGGTTCGGTCGTCAGTTTCAGACCGAAGAGACCAAAGAAAAAGTCAAACACCATAGGGAAGAACTCAAGCAGTGGTCGTCAATGGAATGAACCAAAAAAATAATCAAAAAATACATTATGACAAGAAACGGGAGAGGAGATGCAGCTGTAGCCTGTAGGAGCAGCTCGGCAGACATGTTCAGTTAGCCTGTAGGAGCGCTTGTGGAATTTGAGTTGGGACTTGGGAGGTGTGGTCGCTGTTGGAGAGAAATACGAGGAGGAGGGAAGAGATGCTGCGGCGCCGGCAGCCCGGCGCCAGCCAGCGAGATCAACAGGAGCGGTGGAGCATCGGCTGGTTGGCGGCTCAGATCTTGCGGTGTCTTAGATGTGGATAAGGTGCGGTGAGGGCAGCCCATTTTTAGTGGTGAGGGCACGCTGAAGCTGAAGGCACCCTCGTGAAGGCTTAAACGGACACATGTACGAGAGTGGGCTATGGGCCTAATGCATGGAGTTGGCCTGTTACTAATTTTTCTCGGTTACTTCGGTACTTCGGGTACTCGATGGTTAAAACTGAAGCGACCGATGTAATTTCGGTTTTACAGAGTTGCTGACCGAATTTAGTACCTTTTTTTCGGTTTCGGCTCATTCGCCTTCGGTCCCGGTTTTCTCGGTTCGGTAATTCGGTCTTCGGTTAAAATGCCCACCCCTAATCTCAGCCGCACGAAGATCCTTCCTTCGACACTGCCCTAGAAGCTACCCCACCATCTCAACGGAGAAGCAGCGTGGCTTCCATGGAGCTCGTTCAGCCTGATTTCACGGCTCCTCGCCACCCCGTGGATAGTATCACAGAGGCTGAACATTGCGTGCTAATGACGAACTGCCAGAACCTGACCTTGATGGCGGCGCTCGGCTTTGTTGTACCTCCTCGAGCTAAGGGAACTTTCCATTGCCGTCCGATTCCACATGGCTATGCTATTGTGATGGTAGATGAAATAATGGAGGGATTTGAGGAGCTGGAGCTTGACTACCCTACAGGTGAAGGGGAGATTCATCTGAAAAATGCTTTAGGGAGTGTCTGTCTATGGAGAAAGGAGTACATCAAGCTTCTAAACTGGACGCCTCAGCAGACTCAGCCGGTTGAGGCCCCTCAGCAGACTTAGCCGGTTGAGGCCCTGCAGCAGACTCCTCACAGTCCAGCTCAGCTGGTTGAGGCCCCTCAGCAGACTCAGCCGGATGAGGCCCCTTAGCAGAGTCCTCTTTCGCCTCAGCTGTCTCCGGCGCGTCAGCGGACTCCGCCTCCTCCTCCTCCGCCTCCTCCGGCGCGTCGGCGCACTCCGCCTCCTCCTCCGCCTCCTCTGGCATGTCAGCAGACTCTGTCGCCTCGGCAACGGCGGAAGAGAGACGCCGCCGCTCCGGCGGCTAGCAGTACAAGAGGCAGGAAGAAATTAAAATTTGGTCCAAGCCTCAAGCCTCTTCCAAAGTTACAATATGAGAGGACCGACAAGGAAACCGATGACATCGTGGAAGCCGAAGTGAATGCCCATTTTGAACGGAAACCTCCACCTCCGAAGGAAACGGTAGATCCGGTGAAAGTGAAGCGCACTCTGGATGCCCTTAAGCGGCCACTACCGCCTCCGCCGCAATCCAACTATGACCGCTGTATTACAAAGACGTATGATGAAGCGCGACGGTCGGGAAGTACTTCCAGTGCTGCAAGAGAAGCAAAATGAAGAAGTGGGAAAACAATTCCCCAGCTCGGCGAACAGGAGAAGCAATCGTGCCCCCCGCTCAAGGTGTCTAGCAATATTGTCGCTAATCATCCGGGGCTACTGCCCGGTACCAATCTTGGTGATTACGTGAGCGATGATGTACAGTTTGAAACGGCTGAGGTAGTAGAGATCTTCAAATACGAGCACGGGAAGCCTCTCGTCAAACCTGATCATCCTCCTCTAACAACGATGATGCGAAGATTGCATAACTGGTACTTGGAAAGATGCTGGAAGAATGGGGCCGATAGTTTGATGGTCAGAACTAAAGAAGAGCACGACCTCATTGGAGTCGACCTGATGCCTGTTGAATTTGTGGAGTTATTTCAGTTATTCAATCAAGAGGCCATTCAATCAAGAGGCCCTCGACAAACAACTCATGACTTGCTAATGTTTGTAAGTATTATTTCTGTAATTAAGTCTCTAACTCAGCTTGTTCATTGCATGTATATATAGTTATCCTCTATATATTATGCAGATTAAAGATCGTCGAATGCAAAATAGGACAAATCTATGACATTGGGTTCATTAGCCCAAATACCGTAAATGAATGTACGGTAAAAAAAAGAGTCAAAGATACTAAGGAAAACTTGCTACAAGCATTCCTTCAACATCAAAACAAAAGGGAAATACTCTTTCCTTACAACTTCAAGTGAGTGTTACTATCTTGTGCATATTCGGTTTCGCTTACTCGAGGTTAAGTAATGTAATTGATGAGTTATGCGTGCGCAACTTCCACTTTATTCTGCTATCCATTGTGCTTGATGGGGGAGTTGTAACTGTCTTAGACTCAAGACGTAAAGATCCCAAGGATTATGCGGACATGACTGCAATGCTCCAGAAGTAAGTTCAATCATTATCGCACCATATCGGCAACTTTCGTTCATTTCCTGATATCAAGTAATCATTTTCTTTGCATGGCAGGGTTTGGAAAAAGTTCACTGGAATGGTTCCGGGTCTGAAGAAGGAGCTGCGATTTACACACCCCAAAGTAAGTAGTACTAGCTAGTTCCGCGCATCTCTCATTTATTCTAGTTTCATCAATACCATTATCATGCTTGCTTATCAGTTTGATTGGACTCTATTCTCGTAAAGTGCTTGTACCAGGCACCCGGGAATAATTTATGTGGATACTATGTTTGCAAGTTCATTCGCCACTCGACCTCTGAGCGGGGCTTCTTGTCTGACAAACAATTCGAAGTACGTAAACAATATTCACAATTTTATTTTATTACCATCAATTGTGTTGAGTTTCATTCATATATATGTATTGACCCCCTTCTTTAAATTAGATGTGGGAGAAGCGGGAAGAACTCCTACCCCATGATCGCATACGAGCAATTCAAGAGGAATTGGCGGGATTCTTTCTTGATCACGTCATACCTGAACACGGAGAATACCATACAGACGTTCAATGGGAGTTTGGCGCTTGATGATGTCATAGATGTTATATTGTATATATGTAGTAGCGTCGGATAGATATACGAAAACTTGTTGTTCGACCAAGCACAGAGAAAGAGATGTCGTGGTGGGCGCATGGCAGACGCCAAGGGATGACTAAAGAGAGGAGGAGGCTCGAGGGCACCGGTGGGCTCTAGAGGCGAGGTCGGCATAAGCAGACATGCCCAGTGTAAGATCGAAAGTATGTCTAGAGGGGGAGTGATTAGACTACTTGACCAAATAAAATCTAGCCTTTTCCTAATTTTAGTTCTTGGCAGATTTTAGCAACTTAGCACAAGTCAAGCAATCAACCTACACATGCAATTCTAAGAGTATAGCAGCGGAATGTAAAACAATTGCATATGAAGGTAAAGGGAGGAGTTTGAGGAAGCAAACGCAATGTTGACACGGAGATTTTTTTATCCGTGGTTCCGATAGGTGGTGCTATCGTACATCCACGTTGATAGAGACTTCAACCCACGAAGGGTAACTGTTGCGCGAGTCCACGGAGGGCTCCACCCACGAAGGGTCCACGAAGAAGCAACATTGTCTATCCCACCATGGCCGTCACCCACGAAGGACTTGCCTCACTCGGGTAGATCTTCACAAAGTAGGCGATCTCCTTGCCCTTACAAACTCCTTGGTTCAACCCCACAATCTTGACGGAGGCTCCCAAGTGACACCTAACCAATCTAGGAGACACCACTCTCCAAAAGGTAATAAATGGTGTGTTGATGATGAACTCCTTGCTCTTGTGCTTCAAACGATAGTCTCCCCAACACTCAACTCTCTCTCACGGGATTTGGATTTGGCGGAAAGAAGATTTGAGTGGAAAGCAACTTGGCAAAGGCTAGAGATCAAGATTTATGTGGTTGGAATGGAATATCTTGACCTCAACACAAGTGTAGGTGGTTCTCTCTTAGAAAATGTATGTTGGAAGTGTAGGCATGTTCTGATGGCTCTCTCACCACGAATGAAGAGTGGGTGGAGGGGTATATATAGCCTCCACACAAAATCTAACCGTTACACACAATTTACCAAACTCGGTGGGACCGAATCAGAAAACTCGGTCAGACCGATTTAGTTCATAATGTGACCGTTAGGCATTTCGGTGGGACCGACATGTCAACTCGGTGGGACCGATATCGTTAGGGTTAGGGCATAACGTAATCTCGGTGAGACCGATTACACAAACTCGGTGAGACCGATTTTGGTAATAGACAAACAGAGAGTTGGTCAGGCAAGCTCGGTGGGACCGATTCGCTCATCTCGGTTGGACCGATTCGCTCATCTCGGTTGGACCGAAACGTTACGGAAGGGAAACAGAGAGTTTGCATTGCAATCTCGGTGGGACCAATCGCTCATCTCGGTTTGACCGAAACGTTACGAAGGGAAACAGAGAGATTACAATCCCATCTCGGTGAGACCGAGATCCCTATCGGTAAGACCGAAAAGACTAGGGTTTCTGGTAGTGGCTATGTCAAATGAACTCGGTGGCGCCGGATAGAAAGTTCCGGTGGGGCCGAGTTTGATTTTTGGTTTGGGACATATGTGGATGTGAGAAAGTAGTTGAGGGTTTTTGGAGCATATCATAAGCACTTTGAGCAAGAAACTCATTAAGCAACACCTCACCCCCTCTTGATAGTATTGGCTTTTCCTATGGACTCAATGTGATCTTGGATCACTAGAATGAAAAAATGTAGAGTCTTGTGCTTTGAGCTTGAGCCAATCCTTTTGTCCTTAGCATTTTGAGGGGTCCACGTTTCTCATCCATGCCATGCCAAACATTGAGCTTTCCTGAAATATTTATCTTGAAATAGTATTAGCTCAATGAGCTATATGTTGTTAGGAATTACCAAAACCACCCAGGGATAGTTGCACTTTCAATCTCCCCCTTTTTGGTAACTGATGACAACATATAGATCAAAGCTTCGACAAATGATAATAAGATTGAAAAACATCGTCGTTTTGAGAAGTATATGATAAGCAAGAGCTCCCCCTAAATTTGTGCATTATTTAAAATTCGCTTTTGAATGCAAATGCACAATCGATTAGGATCATGGGTTACTCTTTCATGTCACATACATCTTGGTGGAGCGCTCAAAATGATAGAAGTTAAAAGATTGCACTCATCACCAAGCAAGTGAATGATCATATAAGGATATAAGAGATAATATCATCCAACAAGCATTAAGGGTAGCATATGATCAAACACATGATCGAACAATTATCTCACAAGGACATAAAGTATCTCACACAAGCACACAATCAAGAAGTTCAACCAAAAACAAGAGAGATAAAAAAGCAACACTCTCTCTCGAAGCCTATGATCTATACATTTTCTCCCCCTTTGTCAACAAGTTACCAAAAAGTTCAAAAAAGCATAGTGCTAAACGACTCTCAGGCTTGGTCTTCGGGAGGTGGTGTAGAGAGAACTCCAAGGACGAAGGCATCTGTTGATGTAGCTAGATTTGGTGGAGTGGCTGCTGGTGCAGATGTAGTAGCTCTTGTGTCTGGGACAGGCACTGCAGCAGATCTCTGACTCCTGGGCACTCTAGTGAAAGCATCTGTAGAAGACTTGCCCTTCTTCTCCTCCAGTTCCTCCTGAAGCTGCTCAACTGCAGTTTGGATCTCAGTTACCTTGACATCAAGATCATAGAATTTCTGCTCAATAATCCTCTCCAAGCTCTCTTGGTTTTGAGTCAGGGTGGCCAAGTCCTTCTCAATCCTCAAAGTGGATTGGATCAGATATGCAAGCTGGTCTTGCTTACTCTTCAAGAACACTTGGGATGCCTCTTCAGCAGTTGGCATCTTTGCAGGTTTCTCTGCCCTTGCCTTCTCTCTCTTCTCATGTGCTTGAGCTGATGATGGTTCATTCTCATTCATGACAACAGTGTTGTCTTCAAATTTAGGGTAGATGGGCAGGTGCTCCTTATCCAATAGATATTTGCCTGTGCCCATCTTGGAGTTGATGAGCTCCTAAATTTGTGGGGCATACCCACAAGATCTTTTCTGATCAGCTGCTGTCCTTTTGATTGTCTCCACAATCAGACTCATGACTTTAAACTTTTGAGGCAGATCAAACAAATTTAGCAAATTGATAGCATGTCCTCTGATCATCTTGTGATCACCTGACTTGGGTAGCAATGTTTGCCTTAGGATCCAGTTGATGGTAGGTAAACCAGACAACAAGAAGTGGATAGATCCAAACTTATGAGTCTCCAAAGCATCATCTGGGATCTCTCTGTACATGTGTGCCATAGTGTTATGATCTTTCTTCTTCTCAGCATAAACATCCAAGTCATCTTCATTTTCTTCTGGGGCATTGATCAACTGAGCCCATTCATCCACAGAGGATTGGTACCTAGTACCTTCTAAATCTAGATGATCTTCCCATTTGGGTAGAAGTGGGCAGTGGAGTAAAACTGCATGATCAGCTCATCATTCCACTTGTGGAGCTTCTGGGCAACAAATGTATCAACTCCACATGCTTTGAAGCTGTCATATACACCTGGATAGTGATCTTCATTCTCCTTGATGTACTCCCAGTCAACCCATCTCATGTCACAGACAATAGGCTTCTTGTCAAGCAAAATTGTCTCATAAAAGTCTTGTTGTTCCTTAGTGTGAAACCTATATTCAACAGCAGTTCTCCTCCTGACAGCATATGGATCAGACTGTCTCCACAATCTCAGTCCTGAATCCATCCTGATCTTCATATTTTCTGCAACAGGATCTGCATCATTGTGGTCAGGGATCTTGGGCTTCAACTTTCTCAAAACAAGTGAATCATCTTCTTTTTCTTCAGCTTCAGGCACTGGGGCCTTGTTCTTCTCCTCAGCTGGAATACTTCTGGTGTTCCTCTGGCAATGGTCTTCTTGACCCTTTCCTTTCTTTCCTTGCCATCTCCAGTTTCCTTGGGTTCAAGGGTGAACTCCATTGTTGACTTTGAGGCTTCAATAGTTGAGGCTCTGACTTTTGACATTGGAACTCTTCTTGCTGGAGCCTTTGTTTTCAGTCCAGGCTTACTTGCAGCAGTTGTGCCATACTCCTTTTTCATCACCTTTTTCCTTGAAGTGGCCTCATCCTCAACAGTCACATAATCCTCATGCTCAGAATCTGAGGTTCTCTTCTTCCTTGTACTGGTGGCTGCTTTTGGCAAGTTACTAGATGTGCTCCTGCTGCCCTCATCATAGCTGCTGGAGGGACTAGTGCCCTCACTCAACTGAACCTGTTCCTCTGACTTGTTCTGATTGTCACTTTGATCAGACATCTTCAGGAAAACTGTCAGCAGACCCTGTGAATAGGTTGTAGATGAGGTAGAGTAGATGAGCATCACAAAGTGCAGAGGTTTTGCAAAACAATTGAGTCAAAAAGCTTAGTTTGAGTTCTCTACAGAAGTGATCTAGGAGCTACCGAATTGACAAACTCGGTGATACCGAAGCAACACTTGGAACCTAAGCTAGTGAACTCGGTTGGGCCGAGTCACAGTTCGGTGGCACCGAGATTGCTAGGGTTTCAGAGAATCCTGAACTCCGTCACACCGATTTGCATGTTTTGGTCAGACCAAAAAGCGCATGTGCAATGGCCAAGGCTGAATCGGTGAGACCGATTTCTATAGTTCGGTCGGTCCGAGATGAGTTCTGCGGAGAGCTAACCCTAAAATTTTCGAATCAATCTAGACCTAAGGAAGTTTTAGCAGGATTGATCAATCTCAATCGTGGCAACAAACATGGCATTTTCCTTGTGCTAGGAATCGGAGTGAAAAAGACAGCACAAGGGGTCGAACACTTACCCTAGAGCGGCGAGTGTTCGCTACGGCGGCAACGTCGGAGCAAATTGCCGTTGACGGCGGCGGAGACCAGCGGCGGGAGGTCGCTGGCGACGAGAAGATGATCCGGAGACCCGAAGAGGCAGAGCAGGTTACGCGCAGGTGAAGGGTTTCGGAAAAATTTCCAAAATTTTGACCCGTCAGTATAACCTGACCGTGTCGGTGTGACCGAGTGAAACAACTCGGTGGCACCGAGATGCAAAACTGCAGGCAATTACTGCAACTCGGTGTGACCGAAAGGTTCTAATCGGTTGCACCGAGATTGAAAACCTAGATCAACTTAGTGATCTCGGTGTGACCGAAAAGGATGAATCGGTCAAACCGAAATACACAAAGAGGTTTTGGAAGTTTAAGTCTATGACGAATCGGGGACTCCGAGTGCTCCTCACACAGAGTGGTTCGAATCTGACCTTATCAAACTTTGTGATGTAGCATGAATAGAGTTTGAGACGAGGAAAGCATAGATAGCTAGAGGGAGTTCTTAGGCATTCTTGTCCATCCATTTGGCAAAAGAGAAAAAGCCAAACAATCAAAGCAACAAATGGATGTCTTCGGATGAGTAAAATATGCATCCAACATGCTCACACAATAAAATGACAAATGAAATATGTGACAAAGCATGCATAAACACTCTAGCATCTATCAAGCAATTGGCGATGACTAGGTCATCTATATATGAGTATATTGACTTAGGAGTCAAATGATAACATTTGATCATAGGTCATACTCATCATTTAAGCACAAGTGGGGTTACCACTTTTACATAAAGCATTGTTGTGCTCACACCATTAGAGTTGCTTTAGCTCAATTCTTAGAGTAAAGCTCCCCCTAGATGTGATATCCCCCCTAAGAGGGATGAACTAACCTTGGGTTTTGTCGAAAATGACTTCATGTAGGTGTTGAAGATGTGGATGCTCAATGTTGATGTAGATCATTCGGAGCAATCCATTGGAGTGAGTTGCACTTTCAATACCTACACGGGTTAGTCCCACAAGGAACAAGCAAAGATATCCATAGACATAGAGTAATGCATACACAAGATGATGTCCATGAAAGCATTAGGTTACCTTGTCCCTTGTCTTACCAATAAGAGGGTTTGTGACTCCTTGAACTAGTGCAAGATGTGGAAGTTGTTTGCACTTGTCCTTGCCAAAATGATAAGAGTGAAGTATGTTGGCGGAGTCACCCTCAAGAACTCTCTAGTTCTTCTTCTTAGGGATCCACACCATCTTGATGGGAATCCTTGGAGTTGTAGTCGTACTTGATGAAGTAGAACTTGATGTAGTCTTGGGAACCCACTTGACCAAGGCCTTAGGAGCTTCTTCAAATGCATCAATCTCCTCTTGAAGCTTGTTCTTGCCTTTTTGCTTGTGGTCTTGTGGTGGAAGATCATCTTGAGCTTGTGTTCCTTTGAAAGAAGTAGGATCGTACTTCTCTTGTTGAGGAACAAACTTCGTCTTGGGGTATTGATCTTCTTCCCACTCAACTCCATTGGCATTGAACTTTCGTTCAAAACCAACACCTTGATTCTTCCGGTGCCTTCCTTGCTTGCGTACAATCTCCTCGAATTGCTTACTTCCGGCAAGGCTCTTGTAAACACCTTTCTCTATAATTCCCTTCAATAAGCTACTTTCTTGCTCAAGTGTAACTTGGCTAAGAGAATCATTAGTGGAATCAAGAGAACTACTAGAAGCAACAACATTGGATTTTGCATGATTGTTGTTACTACTAGATGAAGAATCTTTCTTGTTCTTGTTGTTAGATTTAACTTGTGGCATGTAAGTAGACAAGAGTAAACGCTTGGCAATATAAGAAGAACTTTTTTTGCGAAGATCATCATTGATTGCCTTTAAAAACTCATGCTCTTGCTCAAGGTTGAGCTTTTCAAAGCGTAGCTTCTCATGTGTCTTTAAAAGTTCTTGATGATCTTCCAAGGTAGTTTCATGAGCTAACTTAAGAGTGTTTAGTTCTTTAGTTAAACGCTCAATCTCCTTCTTATCATCGTCATTCGTTTTATCTTGATTAGCATGACTAATAGCAAATTCATCATAGTTTTCATAACTAGAGTTGTCAACAAGTAAATCATCATCTCCTAGCAAATCATCTTCATCACTATTAAAATCAACATACTCGGGGTGTGTTACCTTTGGACCTTTAGCCATGAGGCATCTCCCTATTCCTTCATTTGGTGAGTCAAATATGTCGTAGGAGTTGGTTGTCACAAGTGCTAGTCCGGCAACACCTTCATCTTGAGTATATTCGGAGTCCGAGTGATAACTTCTTTCGGAGTGATTATCGGAGTCGGAGCCGGATACCCATTCACCAACATGAGCTTGATGTATTCTTTTTGTGTAGCTCCTTGATGACTTATCATTTCTTTCCGAATCCTTTCTTCTCCGAGAGGGTCTTCGTTCATAACGATCATCTCTACTCCTTGTTTCTCTTGATGGTGATTCTTCTCTTCTACTCCTTTTTGGAGAATCTTCTCTTCTTTTGTAGGGAGCCGTACACTCGTTGGAATAGTGTCCGGGTCTTCCACAATTGTAGCAATTACGCTCACGACTAGAAGATCTTTTGTCATTGTAGGACCTTGACTAGAACTTCTTTCCTTGCTTCTACTCTTGTAGAACTTGTTGAAGTTCTTCACCATTAGGCTCAATTCTTCATTGAAGGTTTGTTTCTCACTTGATGATGTGGGAGCTTCACATGAGGCTTCATAAGCACCACTTGACTTGTTGTGGAGCTCTTCCTTATCCTTGAGTGACATCTCATGAGCAACAATTCTTCCAATGACTTCCGTTGGCTTGAGATCTTTGTAATTGGGCATCATTTGGATCAATGTGCACACGGTATCATATTTTCCATCCAAGGCTCTTAGGATCTTCTGATGAATTTATTGGTCATCTCTTCACTTCCTAAGCCGGCAATCTCATTTGTGATGAGAGCAAGCCTAGAGTACATTTTAGCGATGCCTTCACCATCCTTCATTTTGAACTTGTCAAGTTGACTTTGAAGCACATCCAATTTGGATTCCTTGACGGAGTCGGTACCTTCGTGCATATCAATCAAAGTATCCCAAATTTCCTTCGCATTCTCAAGACGGCTGATTTTGTTGAATTCTTCGGGGCACAATCCGTTGAAGAGAATATCACAAGCTTGAGCATTGTATTGCAGCATCTTCAACTCTTCCGCGGTAGCTTCACGGTTCGGTTCTCTCCCATCAAAGAATTCACCTTGCAAGCCAATACACACAATAGCCCAAACGGCGGGGTTATGTCCAAGAATATGCATTTACATCTTATGCTTCCAACTAGCAAAATTTGTACCATCAAAGTAAGGACCTCTACGGTGGTAATTTCCCTTGCTAGACGCCATACTCTCCTAGGTTGTGAAACCAAGGCTATGACCACCAAAATCTATGGAAATCAAAGCAAATGGAGACCAAAGCTCTGATACCACTTGTAGGATCGAAAGTATGTCTAGAGGGGGGGGTGATTAGACTACTTGACCAAATAAAATCTAGCCTTTTCCCAATTTTAGTTCTTGGCAGATTTTAGCAACTTAGCACAAGTCAAGCAATCAACCTACACATGCAATTCTAAGAGTATAGCAGCGGAATGTAAAACAATTGCATATGAAGGTAAAGGGAGGAGTTTGAGGAAGTAAACGCAATGTTGACACAAAGATTTTTTATCCGTGGTTCCGATAGGTGGTGCTATCGTACATCCACGTTGATAGAGACTTCAACCCACGAAGGGTAACGGTTGCATGAGTCCACGGAGAGCTCCACCCACGAAGGGTCCACAAAGAAGCAACCTTGTCTATCCCACCATGGCCGTCGCCCATGAAGGACTTTCCTCACTCGGGTAGATCTTCACGAAGTAGGCGATCTCCTTGCCCTTACAAACTCCTTGGTTCAACTCCACAATCTTGACGGAGGCTCCCAAGTGACACCTAACCAATCTAGGAGACACCACTCTCCAAAAGGTAATAAATGGTGTGTTGATGATGAACTCCTTGCTCTTGTGCTTCAAATGATAGTCTCCCCAACACTCAACTCTCTCTCACAGGATTTGGATTTGGCGGAAAGAAGATTTGAGTGGAAAGCAACTTGGGGAAGGCTAGAGATCAAGATTTATGTGGTTGGAATGGAATATCTTGACCTCAACACAAGTGTTGGTGGTTCTCTCTCAGAAAATGTATGTTGGAAGTGTAGGCATGTTCTGATGGCTCTCTCACCACGAATGAAGAGTGGGTGGAGGGTATATATAGCCTCCACACAAAATCTAACCGTTACACACAATTTACCAAACTCGGTGGGACCGAATCAGAAAACTCGGTCAGACCGATTTAGTTCATAATGTGACCGTTAGGCATTTCGGTGGGACCGACATGTCAACTTGGTGGGACCGATATCGTTTGGGATAGGGCATAATGTAATCTCGGTGAGACCGATTACACAAACTTGGTGAGACCGATTTTGGTAATAGACAAACAGAGAGTTGGTCAGGCAAGCTCGATGGGACCGATTCGCTCATCTCGGTTGGACCGAAACGTTACGAAAGGGAAACACAGAGTTTGCATTGCAATCTCAGTGGGACCTATCGCTCATCTCGGTTTGACCGAAACTTTACGAAGGGAAAGAGAGAGATTACAATCCCATCTCGGTGAGACCGAGATCCCTATCGGTAAGACCGAAAAGACTAGGGTTTCTGGCAGTGGCTATGTCAAATGAACTCGGTGGGGCCGAGTTTGATTTTTGGTTTGGGACATATGTGGATGTGAGAAAGTAGTTGAGGGTTTTTGGAGCATATCACTAAGCACTTTGAGCAAGAAACTCATTAAGCAACACCTCACCCCCTCTTGATAGTATTGGCTTTTCCTATGGACTCAATGTGATCTTGGATCACTAGAATGAAAAAATGTAGAGTCTTGTGCTTTGAGCTTGAGCCAATCCTTTTGTCCTTAGCATTTTGAGGGGTCCACGTTTCTCATCCATGCATGCCAAACATTGAGCTTTCCTGAAATATTTATCTTGAAATAGCATTAGCTCAATGAGCTATATGTTGTTAGGAATTACCAAAACCACCCAGGGATAGTTGCACTTTCACCCAGGTTCGGGGCTCTCCGGAGAGATAACACCCCTAGTCCTGCCGAGTGTGGTTTATATGTAACGGTACACAGTTGCTCCTAGAGCTGTAAGGAGGAAGAAGGAAGGCAGGCCAAGGCTTAGGCCGCTCCCTCTCCTAGTGTGTGGCTAGTCTAGTTGATCTCTTGTCCGCCCGTATGCATGAGGGCACCTGGGGGGTTTTATAGGTCAACCCCCTAGGAATACAATGGTAATGTTTCAAGGCCGTGGGGCCGGGTTGTCATTGTCCGGGAAGCCGGTGCTAGGACCTGTCGGGTGTCAGGGCTCGCCGGGTTCTCCGGGCATGGGCCCCATGTGTAGGGTAACGCAGCAGAAAACAAAAAAAAATCCGACCTACGCACCAGCCCAGGACCACTATGGAGACTGCATACAAGGTTTGATCTTTTTCGTTACCGACTCGTAGCGCAGCGGGAAGTAGAGTCGATGACGATCGGCGGTGCAGATCCCCGCAGCTAGGATTTACAACCTCCCAACTGCGAGGATGTATACCCTCATCTGCTCCTCAGACAGCCCTCCGGGAGGCGGTCGAACAGCCCCCCGGACGGTGTCGCGGACAGCCCTTCGGGAGGACCTTCGAAACTCGAACGATCATCGGACAGCCCTTCGGGAGGACCTTCGAAACTCGGACGGTCACACGGAAAGCCCTTCGGGAGGCACTCACGAACTAAGACCAAAACTACGATCTCTCTACAGAGTTGCACACATACGGTGTCATCTATCCGGCAGGGCTTCGCCGTCCAGAACTAGTTCCCACCGGAACCCAGACAGCCTTTCGGCTCTACGAAACTATTTCACTGGGAGGGAGAGAGAAGCCAGATCATGCATGGCACTTGTATGTGAGAAGGGATGATCCTTTAGGCAGCCCCCTCCACCCCTATTTATAGGCCAAGCCCAAGGGTGGCTTCTCCAAGAAGCCAAGGGGGGAAATACCAAAAAGGCCCTCAAGGTGGCTTCTCCAAGAAGCCAAGCAAAAAGCACTTTCACTATTCATGACGACATTTTTCAGCGTCTGTTCGAACTGAAAATATTTATGTGGGCTCAAAACATTTCCAGTACCCACTAAAATAATTTTCAACGCGTTCCGAAACAGTTTCGGTTTAGTGATTTTCATCTGCGAAAAGCAAACAAGAATGCGTTTTCACTATTCATGAAGACATTTTTCGCGTCCACTAAATCCGAAAATATTTCTGTGGGTTTTAGAATAATTCCAATACCCACTAAAATGATTTTGGATTCGTTCTGAAACAATTTCAGATTAGTGAATTTCATCTGCGAAAAACAGCCAAAGCGGTACCGGCAGCTCCGAAACATTTTCGGTTTTTATTTCTGAAAATTCCAAAAAGTTTCCAGAATGATTCTGGCACTCTCCAAGAATTATCAGGCATGTGCCGAAACCATCTTGACTTAATGGCATACCCCGAAACAACTTTTTCGGTTTCACCGAAACTCATCCGGTGACCTCTCTCTGCGGTACGATTCCGCTGTCCGAAACTTTTTCGGTGATTTTCTCTCAGACTCCCTGTCTAGTATTCAGCAGATAGATGACCCTTAAGCGTGTGACCCTATAGGTTCGGTGAAGTATAGACATGACCTGGAACCCCTTCCGATCAATGATCAACATCGGAGCCGTGGACACCCATATTGACCCCTATACCCACACGAATGAATATTTGAGTGAACCTCTAGTTGAGGTGAGCTATTCCTGTTGCTTCACGATATATCACAAACACCTGAGGTGAGATTTATTGCATCCCCGTGGGCCAACACTTTGTCCACTATGCAAGTTACCTCGTTACCGGTTTTGTTCTCTTTTCTCGTTTCGTGTTCCGGCATCCCCGTGATCAAATCACAAAGTGTCTGGCCAGACGATGATGGACACCGTAACACCAAGAGGGCCCGAGTATATCTCTCCATCATCAGAGGAGCAAATCCCAATCTCGAGCTATCAAGTTACTTAACATACTTTCCCATGAACCCGTAAGCCGCCGTAATAGCCATCCAGTTACGGATGACGTTTAACAAACCCCAAAGTTCATGAAGCAAGCATGAAGAAACTCGATACTCTCATGGTCTAAGGAATTATGCAAACATTAACTATCTCTGTGTTATAAACCATTAACTTGTGACGAATGTATCTCATAGCATAACATCAATCCGGGTCGATTCAACACAAATGTTCTCTTAACATTGTGCCCTCAAAGTTGCTGGCATAGACATGCCCATGATCAGGAAAACAGAACCATCATGCAACACTTGAGCTAGTCTTAGAGGCCAGACTAGGAATACTTCTTACCGTTTATTATTCCACACGTGCATATGAGTCTTCCTCCGAGCCTCGTGGATATTGCAGACTCGAGAATCATTGCAGTTATAGCATGGAACATAAACATAATATGAACTCGGAGATAAATAATATCATTTATTATTGCCTCTAGGGAATATCTCCTACAGACTCCCACTTGCACTAGAGTCAATAATCTAGTTAATGCTAATGCACTTTACACCTATGGCATACTGGTGTAAAAAATGCTTCGCATGTGGTATAGCCTGATGTCCATCGGATCTGACAACTTCAGCTCCATGTGTATCTCTGCATATCCTCACATTTTCATGCTTTCACAAAATTCATATTTTGTGTGGACTTGGCTTTGTATATATGTGAATCATTGGTCGAAACCTGATTCCTCAGACTGAGTTATGGAGCAACTATCTGCAATAGTGTCCCATTGACCAAAGCCTTCTTGGAACCATACTAAGTTCATGAATGAACTATATGATTCAACATCTTTGTCTTTGTCCCTTCTAAAGCGGCCACATACTTCGCCTCTGTTATAGAATTCGCCACAGTAACTTGTTTGGAACAATTTCCAACTAACGTGCCACCATATTGTGTATTACACAAAACCCTTAACTTAAATCGAAAATCGCATGGAGAAAAGATGAAGACTATATCGATGTAACATTTTACAATGAACTCTTCATGATCTCCGCTTGCGAGAAAATATATCATCAGTACTTACTCTAGTACTCAATGACATCTTTCACTGTCGTCCCATGATCAGTACTTTGATCACATTAGTATCCATACTCGCAACACCTTGGGAGTATCAGACGTATCTGGTTGTTTTACATACCATGGAATACATGATTAATCCAAACACAAAAGTGTGTGGAATCTGCATCATGTATTTTGCTCATCAGTGTTTTGGGACACCGAGTCTTGCAAAAAACTCTTCCATGTTACTCCGGCAAGAATCACTCCCTGGCGGTTTTAAATGCTAAAAGGTTTTAGCACCTTGTCAATATGTATTCATTGCTTAGCCCTATTAGGTAAATCTATCTCCATAGATCATTATGCCTAATATTGAGGCTATTTAGCCTAAGCACTTCATCAAAAAACTATTTTCAAATGAAGTCCTAATTCGTGTCAAGAAATTTATTTCCAATTAACAATGTGTCAAGCACACAAGGTTTTTAGAAATATTATTATGCTCCCACTTACTTTCTTGAATTACAAGCATCTTCGTTACCCATTGATGAAGTCAAAACCCCTTTGACCATTTCATCAAAACACGATGATTCCAACTCCATTTTGCTCTCTTCTGTCCATTGCTGGAACTCTGAAGTTTGCATACCTACTAGCATCCTCTGGATCGACAAATTACTTTGGACTGTATCATATACAAGTCCTAGCTTTCATTTCCATCAGATGGAAATCCTATTGTCATCCATGTTTCATATCTCATGATTGAAATATGTATTAATTGCTAGTTCAACCCGAACTGACTTTAAGCATCGCTACGATGAAAACAACCTCATCGTAGTCAACTCTTGAACTTGTTATTTCAACAAGTCAAGCTTTATGGATAAAACATTTTTATCCGTATCAGTTTTATGTTCCATAAATATTCATTAGACTCTAAGTCTTCCGAAAGGTGTATCAAGGTTTTAATCTTGAATCACTTATATGGAAACTAACTCGGGTTGTATTGGCATTTAGCCAATTCCGGAGTCAGGGCCCATCAACGCTTCCTTGTGTATCGTAGGTATAATGTTGTCTAACAACAATATCTCATTTGCGCACCTGAGAGGTTTGCACGAGCCTTGCCTACGTGGTTCAGCTGCAAGTTCGACCGAAGTTCATACATTTTATTGTAGAGACTTCCGTATCAGTCGCAGTAGGAAACTCTGGAATTACTTCCAAGGTCTCTTTCCTTGATCTGATGACGTAGATACTGTTTATCTCGTCGAGTTGCACTATTCTCCCACTCACCTTTTTGAAAGAACCATTCTCTTTAAAAGCACACAGTTTCGCGGCAAAACTATTTGCCTTGGTATAGTGAGGGAGGAATACCCAACATTTTGGTATAACCTACAAAGTAGCACTTGTCTGATTTGGAATAGGTTTGTAACCTTTTACACAAGCCCCATATTCCAAATGTTAAGAAAAGATATAACATGGTTGGGCGTACCATACCATGGCTTCATTTCAACAGACCCGATGTAACTCTTTTCAGTGTAAAAGCCGCAGTCTCTAAAGCATCACTTTAAAAGGGATAATGGCAAATTTATTTATGTCATCTTTGACCTTACCATGTCATAAATGGTTTGATTACATCTCCACGGACTTTCCACTTGCAGTGGTGTTCCGGGAGGTGCAAGTTATGAAACCCCTTTCACAACTCATCAGACATTCGCTAAACATGTAACTCAAATATTCCTTTGTGCAATCAAATTGCAGAAACATAATTTTCTTGTTACAATAACTTCTACTTCATTTTTGAGAACCTTTCGAATGATTTCAAAAGATCCAGACTTACGTCTCATCAAGTAAATATCCATATATCTACTTCAGTCATTTCTGAAGATAAATAAATCCACCACTAACAACACTTATCGGACTACACACATCAAATGTATGATCACTAATAAGTTTGTTGTTCGTTCCTTATGGCCTGTGAATGGTATTTTAGTCACTTCACTTTTTGGAGGAAAGTTGCAAGTGTCAGATGATTCAAAATCAAAAAGACTTCAAAATCCATCATAATGGAATTTTCCATGCGGGTTTCTCCAATGTGACCAAATGTAGTGCCACACTTGTGTGGTATTCTTTTAGTCTTGCGACATTTAGCGTCAGTGTTATGGAGGTATCATATTACCCTCAATATTCATAACATACGTCCCATCGATGATGGAAGTATGGCCCTTATGTTATTCATAATACTTAACAACAATTGTTGTTTTTATGAACAACTCTTTTGCAACAAACATTGTGCAATGGGCTAGAGTGTATGAAACTCTAAAATGAATTATGAAAGTAAACCAAGAGGTATTGTATTATTATCAATATTCATAACATACATCTCATTCATAATGAAAGTATGGCCCTTGTGTTATTCATAACATCAAACATAAAAAGTTCTCTTATGAACAACCTTCTTGCAAGATACCTTATGCAATGGGCTAGAGTTTGTAAAACTCTAAATGAATTATGAAAATAGATACAAACGTCAATACACCGATGGAAGGTATAGTAACATTTACTATGTTCCCTGTGTATACCTTAACCTCATTTCTGGCTAGTCTTTTTAGGCCATAGTAGCTCTTACATTGATTCGCAACAGAATGCAATCGAGCGGGTATCTTTGTGATTAACTCACAATACCCAAGAATTAGTGATTAACATGTTTAACCATAATTCCCAAGAACTATATCTTTGACCAGCCTACTATACATCAAAAACTTGTATGACATTCATACATGAGCTGGATATTCCAGTCATGTTTCTTTCTGCCTTTATACTTCTAACAGTTTAACTTTTAGTATTTCTCCTACTCGCAAAAGAAGGACCCAACTTAAGAGTGGCATTAGCCCCGGACTTCCTAGGCGTGTAAGTCATACTAACACCCTTTGGACACTTCCTTTCTCTTTAAGTTGTTGTTTTATTCACCTTTCATTATATGACAGGCGTTCTTCTGGATCCCTTTCCCAATAGTCAAATGCGTAGTAAACACTTTTACTAATACTTGCAAACAAACATTGCTTTGTTTGTATCTGAAAATAATTTTCAGTTCCATGAATATCATATAACTATCCCAACTTTCGAAGTTTGGGTTTCATGGAAGCAAACATATTCCACTTGACCATAACAGAATTCTAGCTTTTGGATCGAAGGACGAGAGTCACATGATCCATAGCATTAGCGGGAGGATACGGAAAGCATGCGATAGGACAAAGTCCTTCTCGGCACTTTTGAGGACAATCCTCATATTACGTTACCAATCGTAAAGTTTTAACCAGATATTTAACAGCTATTCAATTTTAATAGGGAAGGTGGAAATGCGAGCCATTATTCTACAACTATTATGCAAGAAACACTTAGACAGTGTTCATAATTAATTGCACTGAGAAATAAACATGTTAATTCAACAGTGCGCTCCCACTCAAATCAATATCTCTCACAATTAATTTGAGTGATACAAGATCCAGACTTCAATTCATCGCCATAGAATCATCATCTCATAACGGGAATTTTAATCGTTAGGCCAACTTGCCGATCACATCTCTATGTGACTCTTGCTCATCTTTCGATGCGTGTGTTCCGAGCTCAGGACGATCCTGCCATGAACGTCAAGACAACCAAGTGATCTTGCTGCGAGGTCTGACCTCACCCGCCTCACACTTCTCTAATCGTTCGTACCCATGCATCCATGGCGCACCCCGAAAAGATAGGTGCCGTGACGGTGCTACACTTGGGAGAACACTAACTACTTGATATTTTAAGTGAGAGATCACCCTAATAAAAGCGACTACCGCGCAATCAAGAAGGGTGCATCATAAGGGATAAACATCTCAGGCAATTCATAATAGCATGATATGGTATAGCCCTTTCTGACGGAGAAGTATTTCATTTCTTCGTCTTCGGCATTCGCGTCGGTGTTCACCTTCGCGAAGATTGCCACCACCTTGTTGATGCACCAGATAATATTGCTATCTCTATAGCTAACAAAATAATGCATTACAACAAGGTTGACACGCAGGTCATTAAAGTGCAATCATATGGCTCCAGCCATCATGCCGAATCATGACACGCAGGTCATGTTAATCAAATTACATCATATAGTCATCTCATACATAATCGAATTAGTATGAGCACTGCTATACCACATCACATGCACATCCTGCAAAACCAAGTTAGACGCCTCTAATAGGTTTATGCAAAATTTTATTTTACGTGGCTTCTAAGGTTTTGACTTAAACCGCAGCTACCAACGTTTTATCATCAAGTATGATTATTCAAGTTGCTACATTAACATCTCGGGGTGTATGAAACACGAGATAATTAAATCTCGAGCCCCATACTAAACTTCGTCATACGCATGACCCCCATGCAGATAATATCTGCAATGCCCTTTCATCTACGAATTTCATCTTTCTTTGACTACGGCAGAACCCAAAGAACTGATAGCACTTCCATGATCAATCAGGATCACGGATTGCCAGAACTTTGTCAAATTCCACCATGCTGTCTCGAGATTGAGCAAACGCAAATTCTAGGGAAGCAACAAGAACGTCGGGTAACAGATTTCATCTGTCACCCGCATAAATAATTTTCAGCAATAGATCTCATCTACTACCTAATTATATTATGCAATACCCATACATCTCCATGTATTCTAGATCGAAACCTGCATCTATGCATAGCACGGCTCTTGATGCCACTGTAGGGTAACGCAGCAGAAAACAAAAATATTCCGACCTACGCACCAGCCCAGGACCACTATGGAGACTGCATACAAGGTTTGATCTTTTTCGTTACCGACTCGTAGCATAGCGGGAAGTAGAGTCGATGACGATCGGCGGTGCAGATCCCCGCAGCTAGGATTTACAACCTCCCAACCGCGAGGATGTATACCCTCATCTGCTCCTCAGACAGCCCTCCGGGAGGTGGTCGAACAGCCCCCCGGACGGTGTCGCGGACAGCCCTTCGGGAGGACCTTCGAAACTCGAACGGTCACTCGGACAGCCCTTCGGGAGGACCTTCGAAACTCGGACGGTCACACGGACAGCCCTTCGGGAGGCACTCACGAACTAAGACCGAAACTACGATCTCTCTACAGAATTGCACACATACGGTGTCATCTATCCGGCAGGGCTTCGCCGTCCAGAACTAGTTCCCACCGGAACCCAGACAGCCTTTCGGCTCTACGAAACTATTTCGCTGGGAGGGAGAGAGAAGCCAGATCATGCATGGCACTTGTATGTGAGAAGGGATGATCCTTTAGGCAGCCCCCTCCACCCCTATTTATAGGCCAAGCCCAAGGGTGGCTTCTCCAAGAAGCCAAGGGGGGAAATACCAAAAAGGCCCTCAAGGTGGCTTCTCCAAGAAGCCAAGCAAAAAGCACTTTCACTATTCATGATGACATTTTTCAGCGTCCGTTCGAACTGAAAATATTTATGTGGGCTCAGAACATTTCCAGTACCCACTAAAATAATTTTCAACGCGTTCTGAAACAATTTCGGTTTAGTGATTTTCATCTACGAAAAGCAAACAAGAATGCGTTTTCACTATTCATGAAGACAATTTTTCGCGTCCACTAAATCCGAAAATATTTCTGTGGGTTTTAGAATAATTCCAGTACCCACTAAAATGATTTTGGATTCGTTCTGAAACAATTTCAGATTAGTGAATTTCATCTGCGAAAAACAGCCAAAGCGGTACCGGCAGCTCCGAAACATTTTCGGTTTTTATTTCTGAAAATTCCAAAAAGTTTCCAGAATGATTCTGGCACTCTCCAAGAATTATCAGGCATGTGCCGAAACCATCTTGACTTAATGGCATACCCCGAAACAACTTTTTCGGTTTCACCGAAACTCATCCGGTGACCTCTCTCTGCGGTACGATTCCGCTGTCCGAAACTTTTCGGTGTCCGAAACTTTTTCGGTGATTTTCTCTCAGACTCCCTGTCTAGTATTCAGTAGATAGATGACCCTTAAGCATCTGACCCTATAGGTTCGGTGAAGTATAGACATGACCTGGAACCCCTTCCGATCAATGATCAACATCGGAGCCGTGGACACCCATATTGACCCCTATACCCACACGAATGAATATTCGAGTGAACCTCTAGTTGAGGTGAGCTATTCCTGTTGCTTCACAATATATCACAAATACCTGAGGTGAGATTTATTGCATCCCCGTGGGCTTGTCCACTATGCAAGTTACCTCGTTACCGGTTTTGTTCTCTTTTCTCGTTTCGTGTTCCGGCATCCCCGTGATCAAATCACAAAGTGTCTGGCTAGACGATGATGGACACCGTAACACCGAGAGGGCCCGAGTATATCTCTCCATCGTCGGAGGAGCAAATCCCAATCTCGAGCTATCAAGTTACTTAACATACCTTCCCATGAACCCGTAAGCCGCCGTAATAGCCATCCAGTTACGGATGACGTTTAACAAACCCCAAAGTTCATGAAGCAAGCATGAAGAAACTCGATACTCTCATGGTCTAAGGAATTATGCAAACATTAACTATCTTTGTGTTATAAACCATTAACTTGTGACGAATGTATCTCATAGCATAACATCAATCCGGGTCGATTCAACACAAATGTTCTCTTAACATTGTGCCCTCAAAGTTGCTGGCATAGACATGCCCATGATCAGGAAAACAGAACCATCATGCAACACTTGAGCTAGTCTTAGAGGCCAGACTAGGAATACTTCTTACCGTTTATTATTCCACACGTGCATATGAGTCTTCCTCCGAGCCTCGTGGATATTGCAGACTCGAGAATCATTGCAGTTATAGCATGGAACATAAACATAATATGAACTCGGAGATAAATAATATCATTTATTATTGCCTCTAGGGCATATCTCCTACACCATGTGCCAGGGGGCACTGTTAGCCGTCTTGTCGATCGTCACAGAGTGGCCAGGTCGAGTCCGCTAGAGTGGCGCACCGTTAGGTCGCCGCTTGCCGGCGTTAGCAGTGACGTCGGGTGCACTGTAGCCACGCCGGCCCTGGTCAGCAGGGTAGGTGGGGCACTGTTGCCACGCCTCGGCTGACCAGAGGAGTTGGTGGGGCACTGTTGCCATGCTCACCCTTGGTGGAGACTCGTCCCATCGTACGGTTGGGATGGGACGGGAGCTGACTCGTGGCCGGGTTGAGGAACACGCCAAGGGAGAACTAGCTTGTTGGAGAAGTTTTGGTCGTGTCGGGTTCGGCCGTCTCGTGCCATCCATTGGGGCCGGGTTGAGGAGTTTGGCCGGGTCGAGGGACTTGGCCGGGTTGAGCAACCTGGCCAAGCGCGAGCTGGATTGAGGGGCGTTGCTGGCCCCGATGTGTTTGATAAGGACCTGGGTTCCGTTGCCTGCCCGGGGTTCATCCCCCCGACAGTAGTCCCCGAAGCTGTGAAGGTCCGCCGTCTTCGAGTAGGAGGGCCTTCGCAGTTCCCCCCGTGAGGAGGCGAAGTTTGCGACCGCCGAGTCTGGCAACACCCACCGTGTGCCGGCTTCCGGAAGCCGGATCGCGGCATCCCGACGCGGGCGGGAAACCGAGGAGTCCGTCGAATCTTGAGGCAATCTTTTGGGCTTTGCGCGGGCGCCACATGGCGCTCGGGAGCCGAAGGGGCCTAACAGGCCACGCGCGCGATGGGACAGGGTGATCGGCTGGGGCCTGCCACTGCGTTCCCTCGGCCCACGCGCGCGGATTTATTGTGGCGTCCGCGAGTCGGTTGCCATTCTCGAGGCAGTTATTGCGTGCGTACGTGCGCACTTATTGCGGGGAAGTGGGAGGGGCGAGCGCAACCGATCCCACTTCCCCATGTTTTGAACTGGGGCTTATAAATTGGGAGGAGGGGCGGAAATCATTCTCGCTCACACTCCCTTGTCTCTTCGTCCTCCCTCTGCTTCTTGCGAACGCCGCATGCTGCGACGCCCGCCGCTTCGAGCAGGGCTTCACCGCCACTCTTCTCTTCTCTTTCTTCGCTTCGTCTTGCCGATGGCGCTCCCCTCGGGCTCGTGGATGGGCTCTTCCATCACTGTGGAGGACATCGCATACCTCCGCGGCACCAGGCGCTTGCCGAGGGAGACGGAGGTCGCTGTGCGCCCGCCGGGGGACGAGTAGGAGCCGCGGCCGGAGGGGACGGAGCGCCTGGTCTTCTACTCGCACTTCAAGCGCGGGTTTAGCCTCCCTGCGAGCCACTTCTACCGCACCTCCCTGGAGTTTTTCGGGCTCCAGCCCCATCATCTCGGTGCGAACGCCATCTTGCAGCTCTCCGGCTTCGTCACCCTGTGCGAGGGGTACCTGGGGGTCGAGCCCTCAATCGACCTTTGGGTGCGCTTCTTCGCCTTGAAGCAGCAGGGCCCGAAGGCCGGGGAGATGTCCTCCTGCGGGGCCGCCGTCTTCTACAAGCGAACGAGCGGGGGATGCCCCAAGATGCCGCTGGAGGATTCTACCAAGAAGTGGCAGAACTCCTTCTTCTACGTCTGCAACCTTGGCGTGGACCGCATCAACTTGCCGCCCTTCGTCGATGCGACGCCGCAGGGAAAACAGAACTGGAGCTACATCCCTCGGAATCCATCGCAGAAGGTGCTCAACTTGTGCCAGCGTGTGATGGAGATGAAGGAGCGGGAGGGGATCACCGGCACCGACCTTATCGCCACCTTCGTCACGCGCCGGATGCTACTGCTTCAGCAGCGTACCCACATCATCGACCTGATGACTGGTCTCCAGGACCCCAACCGGATGTTGAACCTGCGCCTGGGAGCGGACCAGGTCACCCGTCGGGTCAACGACATCTCCAAGGCCAGCTGAAGAAGGATTGGGGGTTCGGGAAACCCCCATACAGCCAGGCGAACCCGGCACCGGCGGTGAGTCCTTGCTCTCTGTATTTTGCCGCCGCCCATCTTCTTGTTCGTCCCGATGCGACACGGCAGGTGCTTCTGAATGCCATTCGGCACCCATATGACCGGGTGCCGACGCAGGTGGTGCGGGCCGGCTCAGAGGAGCCCGTGGCCCATGGAGAGGACGCGGAGGAGGCGGACGCCGATGCCGGCGCAGGGCGCCGCGCAGGTAAGTTTCGGTGTTTTACATTTCTTGAGGTGCCGGTCGCGAGGCGGCGCGGGAATTTTTGACGCGAGTCGCTGGTGCAGTGGCGCCGAGTGGAGGAGGTGGCGACGCGGTTGGAGCCGGGTCGTCTTGGGGGACGGCGGCGGCGAGCGGTCCGCACGAGAAGGACAACGTGGCACCCCGAGGCCCGGCCGCGAAGCGCGCGGCGGACCCGGCGGCTGGGGCGAAACCGCCCGCCAAGAGGAGGCGACGTGCTCCGCAGTCGACGCCGGCGAGACCCGCCGTCCCGGTGGTGCCTGGATGAGTTCTCTTTCTGTTGGATTCGAGTTGCCGAGTGGCTTCCTTTAGTTCTTTCTTGTTTACTCCGTTGGGCTTCAGGTCGCCGATCTCATTGGCGCTGGCAGCGGCGGATGCCGTGCCCAGCGGGGGCGCCATGTTCCGGAAGACCCGGACCAGCCCCATCAACCGGGACGAGGAGATGGTCGATCCGGACCTCGGCCTGGACCCGGCCGACACCGAGGGCCTGGCCTGGCGGGACCAGAACAGGGCGGAGGAGGAGCTGGAGGCAGCGTCGGCCCAGGCTTGGGTCAGTGCGCGGCGGCGTGGGCACTGGCCGGCACGGAGGCGGCATGGCCCGAGATGCCGGCAGGGATGAAGTCGGCGGCGACGGTCTACATGCCATCATCAGAGGGAGAGCGCGACCAGAGCGGCCGTGCGGACGTGGTGGACCTCGACCGGGAGGCCGTGGTGGTTGAGGACGACACCCCGCCGTGGGCCGACGCGGTCGAGCGAGCGGGGGTCGAGGGAGGCGGCGGCGACGCTGTCTTGGAGGAGGCGCCGCAGGCGGCGCCGGAGGAAGTGCCTCGGGTGCCGACGGGTGGGGCGCCGTAGGCGACTCCGGTCGCCGTGCCGAAGAGAACGCTGGAGCGGGCGCCGGAGAGGGCGCCGGTCATGGAGGAGGCGGTCAGCGGCGAGTACGCCCTGGTGCCCAGGGCGGGGAGCCGTTGGGTCGCAGCCGGCTCGAGCTAGGCCCAGCGAGGTCTTCTTCGGGCCTATGACCCAGGAGGAGGCGGTGATGGGCGCCGTGAGCCAGCGCCTTCGAGGGCGCGCGGACGGGATCCAGGCCTTCGCCTAGGCCGTGTTGGAGCGGACGCGGGAGCTGGAGCGTGTCGTGTTCGTAAGTGCTTCCTTCGTCTTCTATCTTTTAGTGGGGGCGCGCTAGCGCACCCACTGGGTGTAGCCCCCGAGATTCAGGCCGACTGCGTAGCAGTTGGGTCGAATCTTAAACCGCTGTCTTGTGCTGATCATTGCTCCTTGTAGCAACTAGACTCCTACCGGGTCGGCGTCTTCAACCGGCTCTTGGGGAAGCACCGGCAGCCCAAGGAGCAGCTCGCCGCCAAGGACGAGGCCCTCCGCGACGCCACAGGTATCTTTCTTGCGTGCTATTTTTAGTGGGGGTGCGCTAGCGCACCCACTGAGTGTAGCCCCCGAGGTTCGGGCCAACTACATAGTAGTTGGGTCGAATCTTAAAGTAATCCTTTGTTTCTGAATCTTCGTTGTGCCGCTGCTGCAGCCGAGGTGTCGTCCTGGCGAACCCGGCTGATACGAGCCGGTTATCAGTATGACTGGGTCGTTGCTGACGTAGGCCGGCTTCGGGCCGAGGTGGCGGGGGCGAAGGAAGAAGCGGCAGGGACCCGGTGGGCGCTTGACGAAGCCGGCCGGCTGCAGGAGCAGCTGGCGGGCGACAAGAGCCGGCTCGAGGCCGAGGTGGACCGCCTCAAGGAGGAGGCGGCCAAGGTCGAGGAGGCCCAGCGGGCCCTTGCCGAGGTCGGCCAGCAACGTGACAAGCTGGCCGACGACAAGGGCCAGCTTCAGGCCGAGGTGGAACGCCTGAAGGCGTTGGGGACCACGATGGGGAAGGCCCACCAAGCGAAACTCCAGCGCCGCCAGGAGTACGAGAAGGCGGCCGAGGCCAAGGACGCCGAGCTGAAGGCGGCTCTTGCCAAGGTTGCTGACTTGGAGAAGACGCTTCAGGAGCATGACCGTACCATTGTCAGGGAGCGGCGTGGTATGTTGCTTGAAGCGCAGCACCTGGAAGAGTCCTTCTCTAGTAAGTGCTTCCTTTGGGTTTTGCCGGTTTGGGAAGCCGGCTTTCCTTCTCTTGGTTATTGATTTGTCTTGCTCTTCTTTTTGATAGGGCACTTCCCGGAGACGCGCCAGCTGGCGGAGGAGGCCGTCCGCTTTCAGTGAGGCCCGCAGGGAGTCGTTGGCTCCGGGACCGATCCGCAGGTTGCTTGAAACTTCTCGGAGATCGTGACTGCCTGCAAAGCTCGTCTGCGAGTCTTGAGCGAGCAAATGGGGCGACTCTCCGAGGCCCGCGCGGCGATGATGGCAGCCCTCTGGCCTGGCTCCGTTGCGCCGAACAGCTTCACGCGGTGGTTGGAGGCAGGCCCGGAGCGGCTCCACGCGTGGCGTGTCTCCGCCGCCCGTGCCGGCGCCGAGATGGCGCTTAGGTTTGTGATGTCTTGGCATCCGGATCTGGTGCTGGATGCGCTGATGGGCCAGCGAGCCGGCGCGGAGCGCCAGCTACAGGCGGAGGCCGGACGGATCGCCGCTCGGGCCAGCTACATCCCCGGGTTCGCCATCCATGATGATTTCCAGCCGGAGCGAACAGACAATGGCGGAGTCGTGCCTGTTTACGACTTCGGCCTGCTTCTGGACGACCCGGAGGGCAGCTCCGAGGAGACGGGCGTCTATGGCGATGGGGACGCCGAGGAGGGAGACACCGGCGCCTCGGTGAACCCGGAAGCCACCAAGGGGGAGCCGACAGCTGCGCGACCCGGCGCTGGAGACGCCTGAGGCTGGCGCTGTCCTGTTTATCTTAGTAAAAATTTCTGTTAGGTAGCAGGTCCACCCACCCACTGGGGGTGTTTGGGTGTAATGAACTCCGGCCTTGGGTCTGTTTAACTTGTGATGTAAATATTTCGTGAGTGTTTGCGCTTCTGCTTTTCGTCTTCTGAGCCGTTTTCTTGCTTGCTTCCCCTCTTGGGCCTCCCCCCCGCGAGTCGAACGACCGGGCTCTGGTCCGTGAAAAGGAGTTTGTCCCTTGAGAGGAATGTGCGGTACTTAGGCTTTTCAAACGTTGAGCGCGAGCGAAACACCCACTAGGCCAGCTGGCGGCAATCCGGCGAAGCCGCTTGGTGAGCAGCCGGTCGTGCAGCAACTTAAGGTGGCGGGGCCGGGTTGGGCGATCCGGCGGACCTAACTTAGTATTCGTGCCGTGCTGGTGCTTTGGCCCATTTTACAACTCTTCCCCCCTTAAAAAGAATCTCGTCCTCGAGATTCCTAGGGTTACAGCACGAATGAAAGGATAACCACTCCGGGGAAAAACCTCGGGGTAAATGTACTAGATCGAGTGAAATAAAACTGGCAGCATTTCTCCAGAAACAAAATTGGAGCTAACGAAAAAGAATTAGGGACGAGAAATGGCCAGATGAAAATGCCTCTTCGAGGCTCTGGGTTTGGAACGGGGTGTGCACAGATAGGGATAGGGATGATTTTGCATTCCCCGATTACTGCCCAAATGTACTCGTGGGTGAACCAGGGCTGCGTGCAGGATGCAATGCAGTCTAAAGTAACAAACAGACAGATGCAACAAATACAGGCAAAGGAAAAAGACACTAGACAAATCATACTAAGGTGTTTTAATGCTAGCGGGTATATGTAATCCTGATATACATATACCTACACCAGCGCGCATTTTATTATAGACTCGGGACGAGTGAATGTTGTTTTAGTGTATGTGTGCTACTGATTAAAATCTTGTTAGCAACACATTGCCAACCCTGTCAAACATTTCTGGTTGACAGAGAGACAAGCAAAAACAAACACAAAAACAAAAGCACAAAAGCATACATAAAACACAGCATACTGGTTACAAACAGTACAAGCATACAACAAAGCACGAACGCGCTACGGGCTAAACGAAACTTCTCACTCCGGGATACATGGTTCTATCCTCATATCGAGGATGAGCCGACAGACCGACCTACTCGCAGAAACACCTGACTGCGTGACTGAGGTAATTAATGCAGTGGACTGGCCTTGCTGGGGCTCTCCTGGAGGACGAAGACTGAGCCAATCTCCATCTTCATCGTCCGACACTTCTATGGGTCGGGGCTTTACTGCTGGAGGTGTGGCTGAAATTGATCCAAGCAAATGCTGCTGGTGGATCCGGTAAAGAGCCTTGTCGAGGGTGACGATGTTTGGCTTAGGCCACAACACAGGCTGAGAGGGTAGCACTGGTTCGGATGGCATGGGGCGAACAGCTTGAGATGCAAATTTACGAGCATAATCTAAACATGACGTAATCTAAACATGGCATAAGTTCAGTCTAAACATGGCATGGCATCATGAAACTATGCTAAAAATAAACTACCAGTCATATCCAATGCAGACATAACATGTTACCTCTATGCAATCATCTCCTGTTCTACCATGGTTCTTTAAATGCAAATAACAACTTACTACTCATGCAATGCAACCAAACTTGTGCACTGAGTCCCTCGGACTCTCTTCCCAACAGGTTGTCTCGCAACCAAACAGTGATCATTCGCGGATCACAAACGGAACCACACTTGGTTCAACACTCACCGAGACCTCGTCTCGTGATCATATCAACACATCACCGTGATTTCTCATGACTATCTCATAGTTCAAGTCACCAAATTATTTATTACACATTATTCATCAACTTAGTTATTGCAAATTTATCCTCCATTTCGACCGAGACCTGATAGTGTGACCTGCTACGAACTTGTGCCCATGACCGAGGACGCGGCTATCGATAGATTTAACATACACTCTCTGCAGAGGTAGCGCACTTTACCCACACCACAGAACCCATGGCCTCGCACTCCCATTCGGGTGGACCAACGGCGTTCCGACAAAACTGATCTACTGCCATGACACTCTCCCGGCCACTCCGACCAACACCCCTTTTTGGGATCAGTCCTGGGTGACCTAGCCTACCAAAGGCAAAACGGCCACCGTCGTGGCAAAAACAGTCCAAACGATGACAAAGCGCGCAAAACAACTCAGGCCCACAAGGTTTATGTCCGCCTACCTAATCAGGGTAGCGCATGCCCATAACCTTCCCTCGTGGGAGGCACCGGCGAGAGGCATGAAAATAGACCCGTTAGGGCCTTCCCATACCAAGGCAAATGTGGCTGCACTGGAAAAAGCTCGATTTGGTGGCACTATGACATCCCAGTGATGACGGAGGAGGTTTGTTATTAAGTCATATTATTAACTTCTTCATCATCAATCATCATGCGAATATTTTTAACATGAATGCAACAACTAGCATGCAACATACAGATGCAGTAACAAAACATCAATCTTTTCAAGTGAACAGTGATAGCATATGAAACATGGCAATATCAAGTACTAGCATTCTCATCAGTGTAACAGAATCATCATAACAATGATACTACTAACATGGAACTAAACTAGACAGAAGCATGATATTATCAGCAACAACATCCAGCTAGCATGTCAACATAATACATGAGAACACAAGCATGCATGGCACATAACAAAAACATATAGCACGACTGAAATAACAGTAGACGGAACAGGCAAGAAACTACTGCAGCTAAACACACACACGAGGTGCAAGCAAAGTCACATGCAAGTTCAGGGCTCATGATAAGAGGTTGGCTTGCCTGGGGGTCGAGGAATACTCCGAGGATGAGTGTGGTCAACTCGTGGAAAAATTTGCCGGAGAACGGTTCTCTCTTAAAGGGACTGAATTAGAGCAAGCGCGAAATGGGCATTTTCAGAATGTACAAACATCTAGAAAATAGTCCCATCGAAAAGAGCTCGACGAACAAAGAACGTGAGCGTTGGAATCACCTCAAACGGAGTTACGGTTGCAAAGTTGTGGCCGTTCACTTTTTAGGCAGAAAAGTGGCTTAAATAGTGAACGTTCACAAAATAAGCACTTCGGCCGGCTGAGCTGAAAAAGAGAAAGCGCCTTTATGAGAATACGCCTTCAGAGAAGTGAAAACGTATTTTTATCTAGAGGAGCAAACGAATGCGCTTCCTAACCTGGGAAACGTATTCACGGGGTTACTTCTTCAGCGCGGGGAAACGGCTTTGCGGCGGGGCGCCTCCACTTATCCGACGTGGCGCTGGGCCAGGCCCTTCCATCAATGCCAGGTGGGGTCGCGTGGGGGTGGGGCCCGCCTGGCCCTGGCTTCTTCTTCCTCCCGCTCGAGTGCGCGCTAGGCCGAGGGAGGCGTCCGCCTCGACGGTGCTTGCCGGCGTGTTCGGCCACCGCTGGAGGCGTGCGGCCTACCCAGATGACCATGGGAGAGAGGCCCATCTAGAGGTGGTAGCCGCTGCCGCCGACGAGCTCTGTAGAGGAAGCAGCAAGGCCCGCGGCGGAGGGAGGCTTCGGTCGCCGGAGTAAGGGAAGCTATGGTGGAGGAAGGGAGGGGCTGAGGCTATGGGGAGGTCCACCGGAGCCTGGGGATGCAGTGGTGGTGGAGAAACGGCGAGGGGGGCACGGCATCACCGGAATCGAGGAAGAACCAAGGCGGCGGCCATGGCGATGGGGAGGGGATGGAGAGCTCCTCT
>NC_057799.1:40011150-40021112 GCF_018294505.1 Triticum aestivum | reverse complement strand
TGCGAGGGAGCTCGGGGCTACTTATAGCTGCGGAGAGAGCTCGAGAAGGGAGGGGTGAGGTGGCACGCGCGCGGCTACGTGTCCGCGCTCCGGCGATGAGCACGCGCGGCCAAGGGTCACAGGGAGAGGCGGGAAGGCGGCGAGGGGGAACCAGACGACGCGCAGGAGCTCGGGCAACGCTCGCGGACGAGAGGAGGAATCGGACAGGGGCGAGGAAGAGGACGATGCCCACGGGAGCACTGTTCGGTCTTTGGAACGGCTCACCGGAGAAGAAGACGGAGGGGGAGAGGGGTCCAGGGGAACGTCGACGACGATGCTGAACTACTGGACATGCAGGGACGAACCAAATCCAGCCGAAGCTGCTTTGCCGAGGCCAACAGTGCGGAGACCACCATTTTGGCCGGCACTGCCCGTGGTCACCACCGACAATGCGCGCTCTGGCTTTGTACTCCAGGCCAAACTATGTCTACAGAGTAGTCCATCCAAGGTGCATTAAAACCATGGCAATGCGAGAAGCAGAGGCACAGGAAACAGAGAGAACCAAGCTTCACAAGTTTGCTGTAGGAAACTTGACCACGCTTTTGTGATCAACATAGTGAGCTTAAGGAGTAAAATTGTTGTCAGGGAGGTTTAGGATAGTAAGGACTACGGTCCTGGGAATTATGAGGGCATGAGGACAAGTATTTAGCATAGTTGCAGTACAAATGCCAAATCTAGTCCAGAACCCAAATGACGAAGAAGCACTCACTAGGAGTGTTGGATTAGGCTACCACTTGGCAAATCTTGATTGTATGGTCATATAATGATGCTGTAAAAATATCATACCAAATGGACTTGCCAAATTGGTACTTGTTTCACAAGCATCTCTTCTGTCTAGAAACTTGAGAAAAATCCTCAGGGCAAATGGCTAATTGAAATGAGCCCAAATTTTGTGGAGATAGGTTATATGAGTAGGAGAAGGCTTAGGAAAAGTTTCAGCCATAATGGAGCAAGATAAAATATACTTGCTTCACAAACTGAAAATTTGGACAAAAACCAAGAATTGCTCCTGTGCTCACATAGTTCAATGAAATGAGCTGAATTTAAGTGGAGGCTAATGATTTAGGATATTTGAGAATATGGCAAGGTTTCATCCCATTTTGAAACTCTATGAAGGTACTTCCTTCACCAAGTTACAATCTGGTCAGAAACTTTGAAAAATTGCACAGGGAGCTAAGGTGAATGGATTGAGCTCATCTTTGGTATCCATGGTTTATTTATCCCTGTTAGTCACCCTGCTAAATTGCAGCTCAATTGGAATTAGGAATAAAGCACTTCCTTTGCAAAAATTCAGAGAAGGCAGAAACTTGCATTGGATCATGTGCTCAAATTATGATCTTTGAAGCATGGGTTTGGATGGAAATGGTGAATATATAGCAAGTACAAGCTCCACAAATTATTTGGGAATGTTCCTTGCTATAAAAATAGTAGCTCCTTTGGAAAATGGCAGAAATGCAATATTGGCTTAAAATAGGAAAAGGCAATTTTCCTTATTTAAAAATGGCCAATATTTTTGCCAGAGCTAAGATTAGGCACAAATATCATCTCCACAAATTTGCATGAATTTAGGAGATGGCTAGCTACGCCTTTGGATTTTTATTCCTCAGAAAGGCAAGAAAAGGAATAAATCACAATTCAAAAATATTGGATGGGACTTAGCAATATTTTTACACATCCATGGTGTAGATGGATAGGAGGGTCTCTGGGAACAGATGGGATGATCAACAGATCAAAGAAAATGATGTCTCCTTTGTAATCACAAATGCCACATTCAAATTCCAAAAATTTGGAATTAGGGTTAGAGAGGGTTTGGGATGATGCAATTAAGGTCTTGCCCACTGAAAAAAGACATGAGCAAGCTTCTGAATGGTTGGAAATGACAAGAATTCTCAGAGTCATCCAGCAAACTCAGGATAAAGATGTTGAAAATGATTGCCAGGAAGGAATAACAGCACAAAAATTGATAACCCAATTTTGGGGCTGTTACATCTCGAGGCCATCGTCGGTGCCTTCGACGAAGACTACGAGGTGTTTTCTCAGCGTGCATGTGCTTACCTCATCTCGAGAGCCAGCAGGTTGGTGCCCAGAGCGGCTCAGGCAACTCACCACTACGACGAGGGCACCCACAAAGCGGGGGCCTCGCCCTCTTCCATGTCCAAGGAGCCAATCATCATCGATATCTCCGAGAACGAGGAGTAGCTTGTCTTATTAGCTCACTATAAGGACCCATGTTCAGTTTGCTAGCTACTGCCTTTCCTTAACAAATTCTAGTGAATTGTGCTATCTACTTTTACCATGCAATCTTCTGCTCTAGAGTATATGTTCTATATGTTGTGCAATGTGGTGTTCAGTTAACTGTTTGGTTCAATTCTGCAAATGTGATGTTCAATTCTTCAGGCTGCAATTTTGTATTGTCTTCCGTGTGAGAAATAAATCAAATTTATCTTTACAAAATACATGAGAAACGAATACAATTGCTATATTTCCAAGTTGTCAAGCATGCTTGGTTTGGTTATACATTGTGCAATGTGGTGCTCAGTTAACGTTTGGTTCATTTGTGTTGTGGTGTTTAGTTAACTGTTTGGTTTAATTCTGCAATGCGATGTCCAATTGTTGTGGCTGCATTCTGTTATTGTATACCATGTGAGAAATAAATCGAATCTGGCTGTACTAAATACATGAGAAACAAATACAATTGCTATATTTCCAAGTTGTTAAGCATGCTTGGTTTGGTTAACTGTCTGATCTTCTATTAGGAATATGTTATATTGTGCAATGTGGTTCTCAGTTAATATTTGGTTCATTTGTTGTGGTGTTTACTTAACTGGATGGTTCAATTCTGCAATGCGATGTCCAATTGTTGTGGCTGCATTCTGTTATTGTATACCATGTGAGAAATAAATCGAATTTGGCTACACTTAATACATGAGAAACATATACAGGTGCTATATTTCCTAGTTCTTAATCATGCTTGGTTTGGATAAATGGGTTTTCCATGTGGCTTGAATTAATCTGATGAATCTGCAGTGTACTTATTTTTCATCAACATATTTTACTGATAGCATGCGAACCCTTACTTAACCTGATGACTAACTACCTTATATGTGTTGCAGGGAAACAATGGGAAGCACTGAGGTTTACAATCGAGGTTAGCACGTGCATGGTCCGTTGTCTAATAGCATATTATTGTGCAATTGCAGGAACCATTCTAATATTTAGGTTTTTAACTATTTGGTCTTGCACATGTAGGTCCTGCTATCAGAGGTTTTGACCCACTGTTCGACCCTTTTTGCATATGGGGAAATGAGTTGTCCATGAATATTAGTCAAGTCAAGAAACTCTGAAAGATTGTTAGGATAAAGAAATTAGCGACAAAAAACAACAAGATCTTTGTCTGCACAATGAAGAAGACATCAGTTCACTACAAGATGGTACTAACTATTATACCTTGCCTTTTTTTATTCCTTTGCCCCATTTCCAATATAGAGAAGATATTTATGCGCATCCTTGTTTTCAGGCGTTTCCAAAGCAGTTCTCTGATGATTACCTCTCAAACCACCTCTATGGTCAGGAGGCGAGGAAGGTTTTCATACAACACCCACGGTTCAATATTGAAGTGTTTCTGAAGAGGACGAAGGACGGACGGTCAATCATCCACAGGCACTGGCCTAAAGTTGCAAAGACCTTCAACATGAATGAAGGATCAATATTTGCCTTCCACTTCAGCAGTTTTCCAGATGAGATGCATCTGTCTATATACCGTCTATGATGCTAATTTCAAAAGGTTCTACATGTTGCATGTGAAACTTGGTGCTGGTGCAGTTGTGTAATGGGGTAGCTGAGTGCTCAAGCTATATCATGTTGTACTCTCTGATGTATTTCAATTATGAAATTCTGCTTCCTTAATATGGAAATGAAATATATTATGTGCTTAATATGAATGTCAATTAGATTAATAAATGGATTATTAATAATAGGGAAATTAACCTGCTAATTGGGTTTTGCTATTGCAAACGGTTATTGAAAAAATACCGTGGGCGATGACCTCAGGCAACGCACACAGTTCTATGAATAAACCGTGTTGGATCAATGAACAATCACACACGACTTTCTCTTGAAAACTGTTTGCGTTAGGCCACCTTGCGCAAACGTTTACCACATAGAAACTGTGTGTGATGGCTAGCCTTTGCCACACAGTTTCTTCTATGGACCGTGTGTGATGCATTCAATAACGCAAACGATAAAATTGTTAATATCGTCTGCAATGGCAATGCTATCACAAACGATTTAACGGGAAAAAATGTGTGTGATGTACCTGCGAACGGAAACGTTTTCCTTGGAGCGACTGTGTGGGATGTAATACGAACGGAAACGTTTAGCGGGGACTGACTGTGTGGTATGTACTTGCGACCGGAAACAATTTCACATGTATAATTGTATTTTTAGCTCTACCGTACGTATTTCCATATTTGAGCGCTCGTCGGTCGCACACGACCTCATTTTGCTGAGCGTGTGTGCCAGGAGGGCATATCCCCGACGGTTTTTGGGTCGTGTGGGAAGGACCCCCCCTATCGCCCACACTCACTAGACGACGGTTCCAAATGCCGTCGCGGAAAGGGGTTAAAAACCGTTTGTATAGCACCGACGCGTACCAGTGACATGTTCCTCTGACTATGAGATTATGCAACTCACGAATACCGGAGGAACACCTTGTGTGCTATCAAATGTCACAACGTAACTAGGTGATTATAAAGATGCTCTACAGGTGTCTCCGAAGGTGTTTGTTGGGTTGGCATAGATCGACATTCGGATTTGTCACTCCGAGTATCGGAGAGGTATCCCTGGGCCCTCTCGATAATGCACATCACTATAAGCCTTGCAAGCAATGTGACTAATGAGTTAGTTACGGGATGACGCATTATAGAACAAGTAAAGAGACTTTCCGGTAACGAGATTGAACTAGGTATGACGATACCGACGATCGAATCTCGGGCAAGTATCATACCGATGACAAAGGGAACAACGTATGTTGTTATGCGGTTTGACCGATAAAGATCTTCGTAGAATATGTAGGAGCCAATATGAGCATCCAGGTTCCGCTATTGGTTATTGACCGGAGATGTGTTTCGGTCATGTCTACATAGTTCTCGAACCCGTAGGGTCCGCACGCTTAACGTTCGATGACGATTTGTATTATGAGTTATGTGATTTGATGACCGAAGTTTGTTCGGAGTCCCGGATGAGATCACGGACATGACGAGGAGTCTCGAAATGGTCGAGAGGTAAAGATCGATATATTGGAAGGTTATATTCGGACACTGGAATGGTTCCGAAGTGTTTCGGGTATTTTTCGGAGTACCGGGAGGTTACCGGAACCCCCCGGGAGAGTAATGGGCCTTAATGGGCTTTAGGGAAACGAGAGAAGTGCCTCAGGGGGTGGCTGCGCGCCCCCCCATGGGCTGGTCAGAATTGGACTAGGAGGGGGCGGCGCCCCCCTCTTTCCCCTTCCCTCCTTCTCCTAGTTGGAATAGGAAAGGGGTGGGGGGCGAATCCTACATGGACCGGGAGTCCAAGTAGGACTCCCCTCTTGGCGCGCCCCCTCTAGGGCCGGCCTCCTCTTCTCCCCTCCTTTATATACGTGGGAGGGGGGCACCCCAAAGGCACAACAAGTCTTCTCTTAGCCGTGTGCGGTGCCCCCCTCTATAGTTACACACCTCGGTCATATCGTCGTAGTGCTTAGGCGAAGCCCTGCACCGGTAACATCATCATCACCATCGCCACGCCGTCGTGCTGATGGAACTCTCCCTCGTCCTCAACTGGATCAAGAGCTCGAGGGACGTCATTGTGCTGAATGTGTGTTGAACACGGAGGTGCCGTACGTTCGGTACTTGGATCGGTTGGATCGTAAAGACGTTCGACTACATCAACCGCATTACTAAACGCTTCCGCTTTCGGTCTACGAGGGTACGTGGACACACTCTCCCGTCTCATTGCTATGCATCTCCTAGATAGATCTTGCGTGATCGTAGGTAAATTTTTGAAATACCGCGTTCCCCAACAGATTGGCCGTGCTTCGATCCACTTGGTGAACCTGTCCACCGCCACCAGCAAATGCGTCTATCCTCCTCGGGCGGTCTTGAAGTGTCCTACCATGTCGAGTCCCCAGACCGCAAAGGGCCAGGTGATCGGGATGGTTCGGAGTGCTGATGTCGGCTGGTGGTTGCGCTTGCTGAAGCGTTGGCATCCCTCACACTTGAGGACAAGCGACTCAGCGTCTTGGAGGGCCGTGGGCCAGTAGAAACCATGGCGAAAAGCCTTGGCCACTAGGGATCTCGAGGCGGCGTGGTGCCCGCACTCGCCGTGATGTATGTCGAGGAGGATCTCAATGCCCTTGTCTTGCTCAACGCAGCGCTGGAAAATGCCCGTCGGACTGCGCTTGACGAGCTCGTTGTTGATGATGCTGTAGGCGGATGCCCGGCGCTGCACTTGTTGGGCTTCTGTCTTATCCATGGGGAGAACACCGTTCTCTAGGAACTCCGAGATGGGCAGGGCCCGCGACGGGGCCGTCACCACAGTGAGGATGGCCACCATGGCGGGCTCCTGGGCGGCAGCCCCCAGGTCGGGAACGGCGACGGCCGGGTCGAGGACGACGGCGGCCGGGTCGAGGGCGGCAGCCCCCGAGCCGGATTGGGCAGCTCCCGGGCCGGGTTCAGCAATCCCCAGGCTGGGTTCGGCGCTCCCTAGGCCGGGCTCGGCAGCCCCCGGGCCGGGTTCGGCAGCCCCCTGGCCGGGTTCGGCAGTCCCCGGGCCGGGTGGAGCCGCGGCTGGGTTGTCTGGGACGAATATGGACTCGGAGTCCGGAGACGGCTTGACGGAGGGCTTGTGCAGGTGCTCGAGGGAGACGCCGGACATGATGGATTGCCGGGATGAGCTAATCTTGGCTAGTGCATCGGCGGCCTCATTCTTCGCGCGCGGGACGTGGAGGAACTCGCAGTCGTCGAAGAAGCCGGACAGCTGCTGGACGAGGAAGCGGTAGCTTGCCATGTTGGAGTCGCGGGCGTCCCACTCGCCGGAGCACTGTTGTATTACCAAATCCGAGTCGCCGTAGCACAAGATGCGCCGGATGCCGAGTTCCTTGGCGAGCCGGAGGCCATGCACAAGGGCTTCGTACTCGGCGATGTTGTTGGAGGCGGCGAAGTGGATCTGGAGCGCATATCGGAGCCGGTCGCCCTTCGGGGAAGACAGCACGATGCCGGCCCCCAGCCCGAGGCGCATCTTGGAGCCGTCGAAGTGCATGCGCCTGTGCGTCGAATCCGACGGTGGCGGCAGGTACTGAGTCTTGGTCCGGTTGACGAGGAAGTCAGCCAGGGCCTGGGACTTGATCGAGGTGCGGGGCTCGTAGAGGATGGTGTGGCCGGCTAGCTCGATCGCCCACTTGGCGACCCGGCCAGAGGCATCCCGGCAGCCAATGATCTCACCGAGAGGGGCAGTGCTGACCACGGTGACAACATGCTCTTGGAAATACTGCTTCAACTTCTTGGCGGTAAAGTACACGACGTAACACATCTTCTGGTAGTGCGGGTAGTTCTGCTTGGAGGCGGAGAGCACCTCGCTCAGGTAGTAGACCGGGCACGGGAGGGCTTGGATCTTGCCCTTCTCTGGTCGCTCGACCACCAACACCGTGCTGACCGATCGCGAGGTGGCGGCAATGCTAAGCAACAGTGGCTCCTTCTCGGTCGTTGCAGCCAGGACGGGTGCGGTGGAGAGCATGCGCTTTAGATCCCCGAAAGCTTCGTCCGCCTGGTCGTTCCATTCGAACGGCGTCGTCTTCTTCATCGGCTGATACAGGGGCAAGGCACTCTCGCCCAGCCGGCTGAGAAACCGGCTGACCGAGGCCAAGCAACCGGTGAATTTCTGGACATCGCGCAGCCGAGCCGGCTGGCGCATGCGCTCGATGGCCTTGATCTTCTCCGGGTTCGCCTCAATGCCGCGCTTCAAGACGAGGAAGCCGAGTAGCTTTCCGGCCGGCACGCCAAAATCGCATTTCTCCGGGTTGAGCTTGACCCGATACTCGCGCAGGTTGGCGAATGTTTCCTTCAGGTCGTCGAGGAGCGTGAGGTGCTGCTTGGTCTTCACCATGATGTCATCCACGTAAACGTGGATGTTGCGGCTGAGTTGCGGCAGTAGGCATTTCTGCATGCAGCGTTGGAATGTGGCACCAGCGTTCTTCAGGCTGAACGACATGGTGATGTAGCAATACGCCCCGAAGGGCATGATGAAGGACGTCTTCAGGGCGTCGGCCGGGTCCAGCTTTATCTGGTGATAGCCGGAGTAAGCATCCAGGAAGGACATGAGCTCACAGCCGGCGGTGGAGTCGATGACTTGATCGATCCGCGGGAGGGCGAATGGATCCTTGGGGTAGGCCTTGTTCAGGCTGGTGTAGTCGATACACATGCGCCAGGTCTTGTTCTTCTTCAGGACGAGGACTGGGTTGGCCAGCCACTCGGGGTGGAACACTTCCATGATGAAGTCGGCTGCCAAAAGCTTGGCAACCTCTTCACCGATGGTTCTTCTCTTTTCCTCGAAGAAACGTCGTAGGGGTTGGCGGACAGGCTTGGTGTCCTGAGTTTGTGCTCGGTGTACTTCCTCGGAATATCCGGCATGTCCTTTGGGGTCCATGCAAAGATATCCCGATTCTCACGGAGGAAGTCGACGAACTCGCCTTCCTATTTGCTGTCGAGGCGGGTGCCCATGACAACGTACTTGCTGCAGCTGGGGTCTTCCGGGTTCAGCTTGACCTTCTTGGTCTCCTTGGAGGGCTGGAACGAGGCCTCGTCGGCCGGCTCCTTGGCCGAAGGCGGCACTGCCGGTATCTCGTTGGCTAGCGCGACAATCCGGTCGAGCTGGCGCCACTCCTCGGCTATGGCCAGCGACTCGGCCAGTCGGGCGCCGTCTCGGGCGCACTCCAGGGACTTGCGATAGTCGCCGGTGATGGTGATGAGGCCCTTCGGACCCGGCAGCTTCATCTTCAGATAGGCGTAGTGGGGGACCGCCATGAACTTGGCGAGTGCGGGTCGGCCCAGAAGCGCATGATATGCGCTGGACAGATCCACCACCTCAAACCAAAGCGGCTCGCGTCGGAAGTGGCCGCTGGTGCCGAACAGGATGTCAAGCCGGATCCGGCCGATCGGGGAGCAGGAGAGGCCGGAAACGATGTCGTGGAAGATCATCCGGGTCGGCTCCAGGTCTTTGGCCTCGAGGCCGAGCTTGGTCATGGTGTCGCGGTAGAGGATGTTGATGCTGCTGCCGCCATCGATGAGGACCCGGGAGAACTTCCACGTGCGCTGAGGCGCAGCAATGGTGGGGTTGAGGATGAGGGCGTAGCCACCAGGGTTCGGCATGACGGCCGGGTGGTCTTCCCGGGTCCAGGTGACCGGGCGCTCCGACCAGTGCATGTACTCCGGCTTGGCCGGGATGACGGTGTTCACCTCCTGCCGAAGCAGGCGCTCGCTATGCTTGTCATCACCGAGGCTGGTGAAGACGATGTAGGTCGCGTTCTGGTCGGGGTAGACATCGTCGCGCATCGCGCCGCCTGCCGGAGGCGGAGGAGGAGGAGGCGGCTGCCCTGCTCCCGGAGCCGGAGCCGGAGGGGGCAGGATGTCACCCCGCATGATGCGCTTGGTGATGGCGCACTGCCGAAGCGTGTGCGTGGACGGCCTTGCGCTGCTGTGGTGCTTGCAGGGAGTGCAAAGCATCTCCTCGAAGCTCATGGCGGGTTGCCATGTCGTCTTGCCGGTTTGCCGGTGTTTGGCGGCCGGCTCGGCCGGGGCTGCCTGATCGGCGGCCACGATGAGCCGGTTGTCGTAGCGCTGAGCCGGCTGGTCGGCCTTGCGCTTGTTGTTCTGCTGATTGCTCTGTTGCCG
>NC_057799.1:39977369-40010909 GCF_018294505.1 Triticum aestivum | reverse complement strand
CTTCGCCTTGCCAGCTTCGTCCAGCGCCACTTGGATCTTCATGGCGGAGTCGGCGTTGGCGTACTTGTCCGCTGTCACCATGAGCGCGGCCATGGTGGCCGGCTCGGAGCGTAAGAGCTTGTGCTTGAGGAGGGTGCCGTCTCGGCACCCACTGACGAAGTATTGGATGGCCTGGACTTTGTGGACGCCCTCGCAGCTGTTTCGGAGCTCGGTCCAGCATGCGAGGTACTCATGACCGGTCTCCGTGGGCCCCTGCACGCACATGGCGAGCTGGCTGGGGCGGCCGGGTCGCTTGTAGGTGCCGGTGAAGTTGCGCACGAAGGCCTGCTCGAAGTCGACCCACATGTTGATGCTGCCCGTCGGCAGGCTGTTCAACCACGTGCTGGCCGAACCCTGGAGCATGAGTGGTGCGTAGTGCATGGCGAGACGGCGGTTGCCGCCTGCGATGCCGATGTCGGTGGTGTAGTCGATGAGCCAGTCCTCCGGCTTGACGGTGCCGTTGTACTTGGGGGTGTCGCGGGGGAGCGTTAACCCTTTGTGGAAAGGATCATCCCGGATGCGCGGGCCGAAGCACGCCGGCCCGATGGCGTTGTTCTCCTCCAGCTCCAGGGAGAGGACGAGTTGGTCGAGGCGGTGGCGAGCGTCGGTGTCGTCGATGGCGCGCGGGCCCAGCCGGCTGACGACCGCGCCGCGGGGGGCGGGTCGGCTGAAGCCGGACGATGTCCTGGTTGCGGGGGAGGATCACGTTGGCACCGGTCTTCTGGGGCCGGCTCATCGCCCAAGCCGCCGGTAGTCGCCGGAGCGTGGTTGTGCCGGGTCCGGGTGCGGCCGGAATGCGCCTCGCCGGGTGGCGAAGATGCCTTGTTCTGCTGGTCCCCGGGACCGTTGGTGTGTATGGAGCCGGATCCTGCCGGCTTGGCGAGTTGGTTGAGGCGGTCCTGCTGCGCGTTGGCCGTGTCGAGGAGGTCGTTCACCCGCTTCAGGCGGTCCTTCATCTCCTCGCCGGCGAGCTGATCCAGGCCGACTGCAGCCGCCTGGGTGGCGCACATATTCTTCACGGGGGTCTTGTAGACGGGAGGGACTGCGCCGAGGGCGCGGTCGATCGCGCTGCCCCGGGCCCGCATGTCGGCGACCCAGCTTGGCTCGGCCGCGGCGGGCGTGAAGCCGTAGGCGGCGTTGCGCTCCAGCTGAGCGGAGTCCAGGCGGCCCTGCGTGGCAGAGAGCGTCTTGGATAGGTCCAGCAGGCGCTGGCGGTCTTCCTCGAGCTGAGTCCGGGTCTCGGCGATGTTGGAGGCGTCGACGTCGGTGGTGATGGGGATGCGGAGGCTCTGCATCATGGCGCGTAATGGGTTGGGCGAGTTGGCGCGACCCGCTATGGCCCTGGCTTCGGCGGCCTTCCTCGCCACGCTGGACGAAGAAGAAGCGCGAGTGTCGGTGACGAACACCTTCACGCAAAGGTCCATTGCCCCGGCGGGCGTGCCGCCGCCGAGGGGAATGGGGGAGTCGGAGATGTCAAGTACCTCACTGGGGTGCTCATCGGCCGCGGGCACATCGGAGATGCGGAGCGCGGCGAAGGAAGCGGCGAGCGCGTCGATGACGTCATCCGCCAGCGTGACGGGCTCGTCGGAGTCGGAGAGAGCCCCCGTTTGGAACATGGCTCCGGCCGGGACCTCGAGCTGCCCCACGGTGGGCGCCAACTGTCGTGGTGGGCGCACGGCAGATGCCAAGGGATGGCTAAAGAGAGGAGGAGGCTCGAGGGCACCGGTGGGCTCCAGAGGCGAGGTCGGCATGAGCGAGCGAGGGACGCAAGACATACCCAGGTTCGAGCGAGCGAGGGGCTCTCCGGAGAGATAACACCCCTAGTCCTGCCGAGTGTGGTTTATATGTAACAGTACAAAGTTGCTCCTAGAGCTGTATGGAGGAAGAAGGAAGACATGCCAAGGCTTAGGCTGCTCCCTCTCCTAGTGTGTGGCTAGTCTAGTTGATCTCTTGTCCGCCCGTATGCATGAGGGATCCTTGGGGGGTTTTATAGGTCGCCCCAGGGATACAATGGTAATGTTACAAGGCCATGGGGCCGGGTTGTCATTGTCCGGGAAGCCGGTGCTGGGACCCGTCGGGTTCTCCGGGCACAGGCCCCGTGCGCCAGGGGGCACTGTTAGCCGTCTTGTCGATCGTCAAGGAGTGGCTGGGGCGAGTTCGCTACTGTGGCGCACCGTCAGGTTGCTGCTTGCTGGCGTCAGCAGTGATGTCGAGTGCACTGTAGCCACGCCGGCCCTGGTCAGCAGGGTAGGTGGGGCAGTGTTGCCACGCCTCGGCTGACCAGAGGAGTTGGTGGGGCACCGTTGCCATGCTCACCCTTGGATGGAGACTCGTCCCATCGTACGGCTGGGATGGGACGGGAGCTGACTCGTGGCCGGGTTGAGGAACACGCCAAGGGAGAGCTGGCTTGTTGGAGAAGTTTTGGTCGTGCCGGGTTCGGCCGTCTCGTGCCTGCCGTTGGGGCCGGGTTGACGAGTTTGGCCGGGTCCAGGGACTTGGCCGGGTTGAGCAAGCCGGCCAAGTGCGAGCCGGATTGAGGGGCATTGCTGGCGCCGATGTTTATGAAAAAGATCCGGGTTCCGTTGCCTGCCCGGGGTTCATCCCCCCGACAAGAGAGGTCACTTCTCTCTATATATGTTCATGACGATCTTGTGTAATTAATGATTTCCTTCATTTGCTTACTAGCTAGCGTGGAGTTCTCTCTATATTATAGTATCAAGCGTCGACCAAGCATGGAGAAAGAGAGGTCACTTCTCTCTATTAGCTAGCTAACACAATATGAAACCCCTAAATTAACCCTCCAAAACCCCTACCCCCCTCTTTAAAAAAATTAAAAAACCCAGCGCATGCGAACTGCTGATGCATGGCTGCCTTTTGGTCCCGGTTGGTGTTACCAACCGGGACTAAAGGTCCTCCTGCCTGGGCGCCCCACAGCGGCCACGTGGAGCTCCTTTGGTACCGGTTCATAAGCTAACCGGGACTAAAGGTTTTGGGCATTAGTCCCGTTTGTTTTGTCCCGGTTCCAGAACCGGGACTAAAAACCGGGACTAGTACCATGTTTTCTACTAGTGTTTTGTCTTAATGTGTCCCAAAGCTTATGTAAGCAAGATGCTAACCTACATAGCGCTCTTAGGAGGAACACACCTATGTGAGCCCGACTACTGGCCACAGTCTATGAGATTGGGTAATCTCTAGGAAGCTCATGAGAAGGTAAGGAGTATGACTAATAAGCTCCACCCGTGGGGTTTAGCCTTCGGCAGCCACGTATCAGCTGACAATAGGCGAAACTTCTGCACGTTGAAGCGTCAATTCAAGGAATATTCCATTTTTCAGTTGTGAAGAAGTCTAATCCTATTGCTCTAGGCGGAAGTTCAACTTAACAGTCTCCACTGAAAAATCCGGTATATTAAACATTGTTTGGAACAGTTGACAAACTTATGTGCCTCAAGATCTGGTGGGGGATTGTTGGATTATAGATGGTCTTAGGCCCATATAAGACAATAATCCCTTGTTGATCTCTAAGGCCCATTTAGGTGTATGGCAAGTGGTGGGAAGTTTAGTACCATACAACTATAGTAAGAAGAGTGAGACCCCTTTATAAGGGCCGCTTTACCACATGTCATTGGGATCTTGGGTAGAGGAGCTGTACACACGTGCTCCTCCTCCGCTGCCCGCCTCGCCTAGTCACGACGCGCATTTGCGCCACGGGTTGCGGGAATGAACCGAGCCGAAGCTTATTTTTGCCGGTCAGAAATGGTTAATTAATCTCGGATTAATTGACGAGTCGCTACAGTAGTGCCACTGCCCAAGAGGTTGGACCATGGGCTATTCGCGGACTCGGTCGTGGGCCTGAGCCCAGGTCTATTTACCTGACGGTCTATATAAGAAGGCGCTGGCCTATGAAGTGACCTAACTCAGTTCATTCACTCCCTCCGCACAATCCTAGCCGTCATCTACTATTCCTCTCTGGGTGCTGCTTCCGGCGATCCCATCCCGACGACCGCGTGCACGGTTGGTCGGGAGAGCAGGTGCCTCCAAAACTTTGTCTTCGAGATCCTGCCCGAGAGAACGGCAATAAGGTTTGTGGGGAGCGTCTCGACGCGACTGCTCCCGATCCGTTCCCATCTTCGTCCGCCTCTGCTTCCACTACTTCCCCTGCATCGACTCCATGGCTGACGACAAAGCCGCCATGAAGAAGGCCTCGGCCGATGCCGACGCTGCCGCTGCTGCCGCCGCCTTGGCCTAGCCAACCGGAGGGTATGACTCTTTCATCCCCTATTTGCTTGTCCATATGCCGGCCGTATATATGCTGTTCATAAATGTTTTCGGTTCTATGTACTGTACTTGCTCACATGCTTTGGTATCGGTATGAGATGCATACCGTATTTGCCATGTTTATGTATACTCGTGGATTAGATTAGTCAGAAAAATGATAACATTTCCAACACATATTATGTGCATGCACTTAAAAGAACATGTTTACTCCTCCAAAGCAAACGCAGAGCAGTGAACATGTATGGTACTACCTCCGTCCTGGTTTATTAGTCCTTATTGTATTTTGATAAATTTTGATCATAGATTTAACTAACAAAATATTCATGCATATCATGAAAAATTATATCACTAGAAACTATGTTCAAATACGAATCCAACTATATAATTGTTGTTGACATGTATTAACATTTGATTAGTTAAATATTTGATCAAAGTTTAGCATAAAATGCAAAGAGCTTCAAACAACCGAGAAGCTTTGAGCATATCCCAAGCCAATCGTGGAGTATTACATCTCCAACACTGGTCAATGCACGGGACCCACCAGAGCTCGCCCGCATCCCTATGATCGCGCGCCTCTCTCTCTCTCTCTCCTTCCTCCTCCTGCTGTTACTGCTGGCTGCTCCGTCCCGTCCCGTCGCCGCTGCCATTTGTTGCTGCTTCGCCTCTTCCCCAGACGAGCGCGTGCACTCGAGTACTTGACCTGACCGCACCCGCAGCGGAGAGACCCAGACCCAGAGCCTTCTCCTCCGCCCTCCCCTTCCACACTCATCTCTCCAAGGACCGTCCTGCTCTCCTTCTACATGGTCGCCTCCGCCCGCCCGGGCAATCGCAATCTACGTTCCTCTCTTTAGCTCCGCAGCCGGTGACCATTGCCCCCCGTCGCTAGATTCGTTGCGGCCGGCAGCTGGCGGCGCCTCCTCCCATTCCATCGGTACGTCTGTGGTGGACACTGCCCTGTTTCCGTCGATTCTTGCTCATGTGTATGGGGCGCTTCGACTTTGTTCCGTTCTGTCGCAGATTCTCTCATCCTTTTTCTGTTTCACCAGATCGAATCCGTGTTTTCTTGGATAAGCAGCACTAGACAATTGGTTTTTTTTGTCACATTTATTAGTAGTATCAGTTCGGCACTAGTACATGAATCTTGTATTTTCTCGACAAAAATAGAGTGAACTAGTCTGCATGCATATGGAGATACTAATACTAGTACAACGTAGAAGAGTGCGGAATTTGTTCACCATAGATAGTGCTTTGAGATTCGCATGTTTTATGTCGTATGCACCATTGTACTCTCTCTGATGAACTAATTCACTATTTTGTTTGTGCAAATCCATTTATATGTATATTTGGCATTGGAAAATACTCCCTTCGTTCCTAAATATAAGTCTTTTTAGATATTTCAAATGGACTACATACAGATGTATGTAGACATATTTTAGAGATAGATTCACTTATTTTGCTCCGTATGTAGTCACTTATTGAAATCTCTAAAAAGACTTATATTTTGGAACGGAGGGAGTAATTAACGATCAAGTAGTAGTTGAATCTAGATCTTGTTGCTCTTTGTTTTAGACATTTTGACGCTGTAGATTAACTTCATTAAGGTATGAAATGAGATGTGCTCAACAACGATGGTGAGAACATGCGAACCTCAAAGCATGAACCGATGTTGGATTTAGGGGTTGTATATGGCCCACCGGGGACAGCCATGTACTATCCATTTAGAACATTGTTGATCGAAAATTCAGATTTCCTTTTCGATATGAAGCAAACCATTACAAAATTCTGCTTAGCAGGCTGAATTTCACATCATGAGGTGCTAGGCTACATGGCTGAAGATACGCTCAAGGGAGGGCCTAAAGGTCGCCGTAGTCATCCCATCAGTGAAACTCGTAAGTAAATAGCGTGGCAATTATCCATTAAACATTGCTATGACCATATATCTACAAGAAACTTTACATAAAAAGTATATCTATATATAACTGCATATCTCCTTTGCTTGCAGCATTTGAGGCATTTTATGATGGCTCATGGCATGGAGTTAATTGTATAAAGGTCAGGGATGGCGGTCTGTTCGTTATATTTATCTACTCTGGTTCCACAGTCGAGCATAATGTGGATGGGGAACATCTGCGCCTACGCTCCAGAAGAGCTACGTACTTCGACTGCTCGCATGTTCTCAAGCCAGGTGTTGATATCTGTGTACAATCATCTCATCCACTGCAAGGAAGTCCAACTGGGGAATTGAAATCTTTGGTATGTCAACCTACTATTTATGATTTATTGTAAAAGGTTTACATACCCATTCTGTTTTCTCTTCAAAAAGTACATAGTAATGGATTTTTAGGAACAAAAGAAAAAACATAATGCGCTGAATATGAAGAGTTGGATGCGAAATCTATACCATCGTTTGTTCCGCACGTCATTTAATAGCAATCTTTTTTCTCAAATACAGACCGAAATGCGTGCCTCTTGTGTTAGAAGAAACTTTAAGATGATAAAACCCTACTACAAAAGAAGGAACTAAGAGGCTAAACTACCAATAAACTGTTAAGGGAAAAGTGCATCATCTCTTGATTACTTTATTCTCATATACATGCAGATGTTACTGTCTCATGATGCAAGGCTCATCACAATCAAAAGAAATCATATTGAAGATCAGTGTCTCTGCTTGTTTGTTATTATGCTCCACAAGAACCAATGTCCTGACAATACAGAAAATGGAGAAGTGATATCTGATAGAAGAGAGCAGCTGGTGACCCTAAACAATATCTTCCTCTTGCAAAAGCTCCAACCTAAGGAGCTCCATGAGGGAAGCGTACAATGGAGTTCTGCAGAGGACTGCCTCTCTCACAACAGAAGCAAGCTGTTAAGTGCAAGATTCTCCCAAGAAATTGCACATCTCGTAGTTTTGTCTATCCTGAATGGAATGGAGTTCAGCATCAAGTTGGTAGAAGGAAACATCATCTATAGAATCATCAAAGGAGGCCGAGCGCGTTGTAATCTTGATTCCATGAGCACACCTCCAGGCTTTGGCAACAGCATGGAGATAGTTTCATTCCAACTGCGCAATGAGGCTTTATGTCCAATTATCAGAAATATCCCTGTCACTCATGCAAAGAAGCGCAATCTCACAGAAGACGCGGGATTCACTATGAAGGCTGAACTGGATGGTCAATTGGAAGACAGGAGATTTACAGTCAAGACTGAGTTGGATGGTCTTTTGGATGTTTTCTCGTATGAACAAGTGGATTTGAGGCGCTCAAAGCGTCGGAAAACTCAAGCAGAGCGCTTTACTAGCTATGATACGCCTAATTTCGGCCGTGACAGGTGGAAGAGATGTGATGCACCTTCCACCAAGCATGGCAATTCACAAAGAGCTTCACGTCGAGATTCACCAGTTGCAGTAGAATCAACCTATGCAGAGGTCCCAGTGAATATCACACGGAAACAAACAAGTGCAACCGCTTTCGTGGTCAAGGAAAACCCAAACTCCGCAGAAGGGAAGCATAAGAGCACAGCAAGGATAACTCCTGTTAAGGAAAAACCCAGCTCTATGGAAGTTAAGGAGGAGAGCACATTTGAAGAAAGATCTCCGGGTCCTCATGTTCCACGGACACCTGCAAAGAGTAAGGAGAAGAATCTTTGCCCCCCTTTATCTCTTCGGCGGAAGTCATTTACTTCATCACGCGGCCTAAATGGCAATTCTGAGCCAGTATTTGGTCGGAAAAGGAAGGAACGCATATGCGAAAGAGAATACAAGAAAATGATAAACCAATGCATAGGAAACATCCAGAGTGAAATGGAGAGGGACTTTGAGTTCAATCTAGGTGTTCCGATGATGAATTACGATCAAGGTTTTTACGGAGAAGTGAATTTCACATGGCCAGCTTCTTCTGCCGATAATGACAGTCAAGAAGAGAAAGATGGTCTTGAGGAATTTTGGGAAGAAATGGACCACTCATTGACCACACTAGCGCTTGAGAAAAATCAGGTACGCTCTATATTTCTTTTTTAATTGTTCGACTTTCTCGTGAAATGATTTAGAACTTGAGAAAATGGAAGGACCTTGAATTTGGAAATATGCAAGCAGCTGTGTCCCTTTTGTGGCTATGAACATCTTTGTTCTTATCTTATTTAAGATACCGAGATACTGCTCGTTCTGAATTCCTGATAAGCCTGAGTCTGTTTGTACTTCTGAAAAAGCTATCTATGAAATCTTAGGAATTATGAGCTACTTTTTGGGATAATTTTAATGTTAACCAAAATCATCCTTTTCGCTTGATATTTCCTTATGATCTGCCACTAAATTGGTCAATCAGGAAAGACGAACTGTGGTAACTCGCTAAAAGTTGTACATCTACTCCTACATCACAAGTCTTTTTGGTTGCAATATGATAAATTATTTTAAGTGCAATGTTCAACATGTTGTGACATAAAAACATTTCGGTATGTTACGTCATTTCACTGATCATTGTTGCTGCTAGCAACTTAGCATATGAAAGGATGTATACAAAATATGGATCAAAGGAAATTTGTTAGCACGCCCGCCCTTGCAATCATAATGCCGTGAATTACTTGATGTTCTTCATAAAAAAAGTATGCCATGCTACTCATATTTTCCGGCACTTGGAGAATAAGAACAGCAACAAATTTTCAGGACTCACATTCAGAAGCAGTTCATGAAGCCACTGCTGGTTTAGGTAAAAGTGAAGAAAATCCATGTGATCATGACTGCATGCTGGATGAGGGGCTTGGACTGGTGTGCAGATTATGTAATGTTGTATGTGTGGAGATAAAGCATATCTTTCCGCAAATGGTAGGTCCAACTAAAGCAATTTCAACTTCTTTTCACTGCTTTCACTTTTGACTCGTCATCGACAGGATGCATAATATATTCGTTCCATGCAGGCCAATGGTAATGGCTATAATAAGGAGAGACCTGGATGCCGCAATTGTGATCCTGATGATCTTGTACTTGATCCTTCTCTTCTTGCAATCTTGGGACCAGAGTTTTCAGAACTGAGGGGCTCCGGGAACCTGTGGAGTTTAATACCAGATCTTGAGCCTAAACTACTTCCTCACCAAAGGAATGCATTCGAATTCATTTGGAAAAACTTGGCGGGATCGCTGCAACTCGAGGAAATGGATAATCCAACAGCCAGTACAGGTGGCTGTGTGGTTGCACATACTCCTGGATCAGGGAAAACTCTGCTGCTGATCTCATTTCTTGTCAGTTACTTGAAAGTTCACCCGAGAAGCCGGCCGTTGGTGCTTACTCCAAAATCTGCTATCCATACATGGATGAGAGAATTTGAGAAATGGGGCATTTCACTTCCTCTGCATGTGCTTCACCAGGTTGACAAAAGAGGCAAGCCAATGGGGCCTATTGATCCTAGGCTGCAGGCAATTTTAAGCAATTTTCGCCGCCCGAACTGGAAAAGTATTTGCCTTGTGGATCGGCTGGACAAGTTATGCAAGTGGCATGAGCACCCCAGTGTTCTCCTCATGACATACTCATCTTTCTTACGGCTGGCCAAACAAGACTCAAGAATGCCGCAGCGAGCATTCATGGCGCAAGTCCTGATCAACAACCCTGGGCTGTTGATCCTCGACGAGGGTCACAACCCAAGGAGCAACAAATCCAAGTTGCGGAGGGTGCTGATGAAGGTGAAGACTGAGTTTAGAATCCTCATGTCTGGTACGGTCTTCCAGAATAACTTTGAAGAGTATTTCAACACCCTATCTCTGGCCAGACCTCGGTTTGTGGACGATGTTATGACCGCGCTTGTCCCGGAAAGGAAGAAGGAAACGAGGGGCAGGAGAGCTAAACATAGAGAAGCAGTGGCAAGGCGCATCTTCGTGGACAGAGTTGGGCAGATGATTGAGTCCAGCGACAACTGGGACCGGCAAGGTGGTATCAGCTTGTTAAACAAGCTTACATGTGGGTTCATCGATTCATTCGAAGGGTCAAAGCTAAGGAGCCTTCCAGGGATACATGTATACACAATTTTCATGAAACCCACTGAAATTCAGGAGGATATACTTTCAAGAATATCGATGGCCACGTCATGCGGTGGCCGTTACCTTCTCGAGGTTGAGCTGCTCATCACCATTGCTTCTATCCATCCATGGCTTATAAAAACAACCAAATCTTCTAGCACTTACTTCACTCCAGAAGAAATTCATAAAGTTGACAGGTACAAGAGGGACTTTGCTGTCGGTTGCAAGGCGAGGTTTGTCATCGACCTGCTGCACAAGTCGTCGTACAGGGGGGAGAGGGTGCTGATATTCTGCCACAACGTGTCCCCGATAAGCTTTCTCGTCGAGTTGATCGAGAATGTGTTCGGATGGCGCCTCGGGGAGGAAGTCCTGGTGCTCCAAGGTGATCAGGAGCTGCCTGTCCGCTCCGACGTCATGGATAAGTTTAACACCGACAGTCAAGGTAAGAGGAAGGTGCTCATTGCTTCGACGACGGCCTGCGCCGAGGGTATCAGCTTGACAGGTGCATCAAGGTTGGTCATGCTGGATTCGGAGTGGAACCACTCCAAGACCAGGCAGGCGATCGCGCGGGCGTTCAGGCCCGGCCAGGAGAGGACCGTGTATGTCTACCTGCTGGTGGCATCTGGTACATGGGAGGAGGACAAGTACAGCCGCAACAGGAGGAAGGCTTGGATGGCCAAGATGGTCTTCCACGGACGCTATTTCGATGTTCCGCTACGGAACGCGGTGACTGCTATCGATGATGGTCTTCTCAAGGAGCTTGCTGATGAAGATAAGACCAAAACCTTCCATATGATAGTTAAGCAGGACTGACTGACCAAAAGGATGTTCTACCTCTCCTGTCCCTCTTTCCTACATGGCTATTATGTTCTTCTAATCTGTAGACCTGCGCCGTAGCTTTTATGTGAGACCTCGTGTATATATAGCTATGTGGACATGCTCTAATCTAATGTGAACTTCTCTGGTATTTTGTAATGCTCTTCTGTTGATTCTAGCACAGATGGTTCTCTGCACTAGATGACCAGTTACAGAATCTGGCACAAAACTGAGACTCAACAGCAACAGTTTGTTTTCTTCGGCATATGAGGCTTCCTATTCGTCGACGACAGGTACGTATGTGTAACTCCCTTTCATTTGTTGCAACTGGAAAACCATGTCAGTTTCTGTCTTTCAAGAATCTCAAAATTTGGGCAATTGCAAAATTCTTCCAAGACAAGATATTTCGCAGATAGGACCCGACTGAATTATTGCTTATGGGCCTTTGCTTGTCAAGTTGCTCGCGTCTCCTTCGTAGTACAATCCTTCACCCTGTCAAACCAAATTAACTCATGTCCCAACCTCAAGTCCCATCTTATGTGCCTTTTAGTTAGAAGTACCATTCGATCATTAACCGACACTCGGATAGTGATACGACCACCCTCGCTTTCCATCAGCAGAAAAAAGGGTGCAACCACCATTTCTGTGCAGCCAGTTTAATTTCAGTCATCTCGAACAAAATTAACTCCCACTTGCCCTGGTTGGTGTGAGAGAGAAAAACCATATGGGATAGGTAAAAGAACAAATTCTGAAGAATCACAAGGACCAGATGATGGCTTTGATGCAGGAAACAATGCGGTGTGATGTTCAGGCTGGCATGGCTGCTGGTAGCAGTTGCTTTAGATGGGAGCCTGCCTCCCCCACTTGCTCATCAGATCTCCTTATCATGTCCACCTGCCTTAGCCAAGGCCCAATACAAGTGGACATGCCAGTTTGATAATTAGTACTTTACCATATCTTTCCTGCTTCAGAAATATGCAGAGAAAAAGGGGCTCGGAATCGTTTCGGTTCCGTGTATGCTAGTTTATTTCCAGATCTGCGAAATGGTGTAGGTTTAGTTTAAAAGGACGGCCGAAAGGACCCCCTTTTTCGTAAGATTCCGAGGAATTTGCCTGTTTAGGATATCGATGGATCAGCATGTGGAATTTTGGGCTATGATTATTCTGAGAGAGGAATGGTACCATCTCCATAAAACATTTGCTTTCCATTGATTTGAACACTTGTTATGTGCCGTGATCTCAGTGCGGCTCCACCATTTTTTTTCCTTCAAATTTCTATTCTTCTACTTACAAACTACTAAATCTGTAAAGTGACCTAAAATGTCTTACATTTGTTTATAGAGGGAGTAGCATACAAGTGGGCATGCCGGTTTGATAATTAATTTTTTTTAAAGGAGGAAGACCCCCGGCCTCTGCATCTGGGCATACAAGTGGGCATGCCGGTTTGATAATTAGTACTTAACCATAATATTTCCTGCTTCAAAGATATGCAGAGAAAAAGTGGCTCGGAATCGTTTCGGTTTCGTGTATGCTAGTTTATTTCCAGATCTGCGGAACGGTGTCGGAAAGATCGGTTTAGTTTAGAAGGACGGCATGTGGAATTTTCTGGTTTATAGGACAATAGTGGTCGATCAGCATGTGGTGGGATTTTGGGCTCTGTTTATTCTGAGAGAGGCTTCTCAGCACTTTGAACACTAGTTATGTGCTGTTCTGAGTGCAGCTCCACCATTCTTTCCTTCAGATTTCTGTTCTTCTAGTTAGTACAAGCTCTTTTTTATTTGAAGAAGAAAGGGATCTCTCCCCGATTTCATTAATGGAACCATATAGAGGATCAGAATTCTTAATATATATGTAGAACCATTTAATATAGTATCTTGGGAAATGGTACGCATCTGAATGTGTGGCTGACTGTAAACGGCGCATTGTTAGTTAGTTCTCCTCGACAAAATCCAATTTGTGCTAACCCTATCATGCCTAGACTATGATAGTGTGCCCTTGTAATTTTGTAATCTGGCACGCACGATGCTGCCCACAGGTTTGGGCAGTCTGTCAACGGTGGCATATCCCCCCCTCCTTCCATCCAGATTCCAGAAACCCTCAAGAACGAACCATCTCCTCCATGAGCTCGCCAGATCCCCCAAACTTCAGAAGTTTCTCCGTCCAGAAACTTCTACACCAGCACCACCATTTTAATAAGTGTTTGGCTGGGTGTAAATGGCGCATTGTTAATTCTCCTCGACACAAACCAAACCTTATCATGCCTAGACTATGATGGTGCCCTTGTGTTTTTGTAATCTGGCACGCGCAATGCTAGCCATAGGTCTGGCCACTCTGTCAGCGGTGGTATATTCCTATCCTTCCATCCAGAAACCTTCTCTTCCATGAGCTCGCCAAGTCTTCCAATTACTAGAAGTTTCTCCATCCGGAAACTTCTAGCCACTGCTACACCCCCACCAGCACCACCCTGCCAATCTATCTATCCATCCAACCGGGACGCACATGTCCCTGTCTACCTCCTCCTCACGCACGCAGGCAGCCCACGGATTTGGCAACGGGCCAGAACAGAAAACGCTCAGATACACATTGCCAAATCGAACTGGACCAAGGAAAGGCGACACACTTGATGATGCCTCCACACAGCTAAAATACACTACTGCTACTCGTCATCATCTGGCCTTTTGAGGCAGTGGTGCTCATCTTCCATCAGCGCACCAGGAATGCATTCCACTACAACAACACTACTGCTGCAACTTTAAGTTACCAAAGGCAGCGGTTGCTTGTCAGCTCACACTATGTGAGAACATGCAACAGGTAAAATGGGAAGAGGATGATCGATGACGAGAGGGGAGCAACAGTCCAACGGCAGCAGCCAGCCACAGTTAGATGGATGGATGGTCTCGGGCCCCCAACCAACACAAGTTGCACCTTTTTTTTTTGTTCATTCACGGTGGTGATATCACCTGCACTGTGTATGAGACAACCTGCCTTTATAACCTTTTCTTCCTTGTCCGTTCCTGCCTTGAATTGAAAATTCATGGCGTTGCTCATCCCACTATTGTTGCCATGGATTGGATTGGAGAGGCACTGCTCTTCCCAAAATATCTACCACTTGTGCGTGAGTGCTGTCATTGTTTTGTTTTTGTTGCATGAGATCCACATGGCCGTGAAAATCTTGTTTCAAAAAAACATGGTCGTGACAAGGCTTCCACTGAAGAAAATCAGCGTGCTATGTGGATAGATTTGAAGCTTCATTCTTTTCTTTCGAATTTAAGGGGTTCGCCGTCTCCCGATTTCAATCAAAGAGATCGATAAAACACAGCATAGTTCTTTTTCAAAGCATTTCTCATAACTGTGATTCTATGTGGTACTTCAATGATTTGCTGATTGTTAGTCAAAGACTAATCATAACAAAGCAGAATAGGAATACATGCTATTCTTATGATAATAAAATAGATAATTGAGGAGCAACTAGAAGGCGCCCAACTCCTCAGCTCGCCAGAAACATCCCCGATTACAATACAATACACATCTCTGTCAAACCGGAATTTGATGAATGTTTTCGGACAATCAACGCAGTGAAAGAAATTTAAAATGTTTCAAGCCGCTGTCGTTACCTAGATGGATGCATTATTACGCGCCGGTACGAGTTAGAAAAGAAGATCTGTACCAACCCAAGCCGACAGACCCGCAGACAACAACGGCAGGAGGGTGCAGTACGCGTCGTCGTAATTGTGGATCATTAAAGGGGGTTGAACAGCCATAAGATCGGGCTAAGACAAAGGCAAGTCGGCCGATTCAAGAGTCACACCACACACAACACAAAATATCCAAAAATCCAACGGGGCAAAAGGCAAGTCGGCAGATTTGAGATACAAGCCTCTCACAATAATTTCAAGTTAAACTCTAAATGACAATATGTTATGAGGTCCGCTTTCTGTCGTTGTGTGCTCTTGTGTGTTTTTTAACGCGTGAGGTCGACGCTGGGCCCGGGTTTGAATTCTGGTGCGGTTGTATCGACTTGACATGGTAGGTTTAATTAAAAATCTTCAATTTCAAATTTAAATCTTAAGATTGAGTTCTTTTGTGTGGGGAAATAATTCAGTGCACGGCATTACAAATTGTCAATATTACAAATGGTGTGTTTTCAAGAATGGGCCTACACGTGACCACTTATCATGGGACCCACCAACTGACCCATTTCACATCATCTATGGCCGCCATCGCAATCGCGGGCAAGTGGTCGTGAGAGGCGATCGGGCAAAGCAGAGCAATGTCTCGTCTTCAAAAGACCCATCCACGAGGGTGTGTGCTGTCTATAGTTTTCGTGTTTTAATTAGGATTGTTTCTTCCCGGAGTAATTCAAAATATTCTTATATCTCGCTTTGTTGTTTTTTTGTCGTTGCGTACTCTATGTATTTTGGATGTGCGCATTGTCTATAGGATGGGGGGTTTTAATCCTTGTGCGGTTTATGAACTTACAAAATTGGCAGGGCGGGCAGGACGCGGCGGCTAACGGCAGGGTGCGGCACGAGCATGCGGTGGCGGAGACGGGGGCATGCAGGACGCGGGCGCGCACTGGCGAGCATGTCCGGGCGTGGGCGAGCGCGCTAGGGCGAGCACGGGGCGCGGGGGCTAGCGCGAGGGCAACGTGGTCTTCAGCGAGGGCTCTGTGGCGGTGAGGCGCGGGAGCAGAGGAAGGAGAAGCGCGCCCACTACGTGTTCGTGGAAATGCCTGGGCAGACATCTCGCAAAATGAAGCAGCCCTGCTTGGTACCTGCGCTCCAAGCCGGACATGATCGTCCGTTTGATGTTTGTTTTCGGCCCCAAGCGGACAAAACAAACGCCCGTTTGGGGTTGACGGTTGGAGTTGGCCTTAGGTGAACGCAATGGCCTCACACACACAAAAAAATCCCCTTGTCTCGAGTTCACGGCATCATCGCCCCTGGACGGCTCGAATCCGGCCATGGCCTTTGCTCGCAGATGTTGTGTGGTTGCTTGCGGTGATCTATTTGGGCACTCCTCGCAGTGTTTTGCTGCGTGGGAAGGAAAAAAGATGGGTATGGCAGGGGAGACGGCAGCAAGAGATAGAGATGGATTGCCAGGCGGTGGAAGAAAGATAAGGAAGGGGGTTACAGTTTCTAGCCGCATGGGGTCCACGGCTCGTGGCACAGGCGCGACGACCGAATTTCTAAAATCGTTATCCATATCAGATAAGGGGCAACAAATGTAATTCAGGTAGTGTGCACAGTGGATAACTATGTTTTTCAGTTAAGTGGGCACTTTAAAGATGTGATCTACATTTTTTATAGTAAAATTTGATTTAGTAGGAAGAGACGAGACCGTGATTTACATCTTTTTATAGAAAAAAATGTGATTTACATCTTTTTATAGATGGATTGCGGGGTGGTGAAAAAAAATAGAAGGAAGGGATAGCGTGTGGGGCCGTGGCGCGTGGCACACTCCGAATTTCTACTCAGTCGGCTAGATGGACTGCGGTACGGTGGAAAAAAGATAAGGAAGGGGATCACCGTTTCTAGCTGCATGGTGTCCATAGCACGTGGCGTACACACGACTGGCCGAATTTCTAATGGGTTGGCCGGATATAATCGTTATCCATATTAAATAAGGGCAAATAATTTAATTTGAGTAGTGCGTAATATTGGATAACTAATGTTTTCAGATAAGTGGGCACTGTAAAAATGTGATTTACATATTTTTTATTTGTAGAAAATGTGATTTGGGAAGGAAGAGAGGAGATTAGCTGCAACTGGAAGCGTAATTGCTTCCTGGTGAGCCACAGGTGCTCCGCGCTATATATACGTGACTCTCTTCACCCACCTTTAACTAGTAGAATGCCCGTGCGTTGCAACGGTCATCTAATTTTTTGCTGGTGTTATAGAATATACTTATGTTATAAGATATTCTGATTTATATTATTAAGTACAAAGGTTATGTGATTGGTCTTGCACCATTGTGCAAGAACATATAACCTTTTATAAGGCATTCTAATTCGTTGTTTGATAACAAGGCATTTCCAATGTCCACAGCCTTGGTCTTTTGGGGGGCAGACATGAGTGATTTAATGACAGTAGTATCTTTAGACGTGCAGACATAATTCATCGTCATGATATAATAATGAGCCAAATCAGTTAAATACAAAAAACAGTTTGATGAATGGAAAGACTATAGTCACGGTGAAAGTAAAAACCTTGTGGGATAACATTTACTAGAAGGGTTGGGCGCGCTTTGCCACACAATTGAATTTGTTGGGATTCTTAAATTTCTTTACTCACTCTATTTCAAACTATATGGTGAATTACTTTTTTGAAAAGTATAACCTCTTTAAGTTTGATCAAATTTATAGAGAAATGTATCAAAATTCATAATATCAACTCGGTGTTATTAGCTTCATTTTTTTAGTATTGTGGATGTCAATATTTTTGGCTCTGCACTTGGTCAAAGTTAAAGAAATTTGACTTTTCAATATTTAGTTTGGCCAGTGGGGGAGACGATGGGGTGTGTTTTATGTTTATTTATAATGCGGATATTTGGTGGGCCTTTCGCGGTCTGATTCTGTGTTATCCTCTAATCAACCCATATTTATGTTGGGATATTTTTTTATCAGTGGTTGCATGTACTGCATTCGCGCTATAGTATCACATGCGACACTTTTTTGTGTGTGATGGGAGTCTGCGAGGGGTTGATATGTTTTTCTAGGCTGGTTGCTGCTGATTGATTTGAAAAATTGTTGGCCTAATCAAAATCGTAAATCAAATCTAAAATTGAATACCTCAATCGAATGAAAGAGCATTAAAATTAGGAAACATAGAGAATTAAAGTAATTAAATGGGAGAGCCCCTTGAGAAATTGTTGACCTAGTCAAAATTGGGTGAATTCTAAATTGTAGCCTCAATTAATTGTAAAGATTTAAAAATTAGAAAGCATAGCGTATTGTATAAAATATTAAATGAGAGAGTTTTTAGAAATTCTTGACCCAGTCAAAATTGGGTGACCAAATTCCAATTGGAGACCTCAATTAATTGTGAGACCTCTAACCTTAGGGAGCTTAGTGATATAATATATATTTACATTTTTTGGTTTGTTGTAGGCTATCACTACCTGCATAGGTTTTTGTTGTATAAATCTTGGCGAATTTTGTCCCCTTCCAACGGCGTCGCCTCGGGACCCTTGTCAATAGATTCTTTTTAACATCGACATAATCCATCTCTATCTCTCTCATATTCTACAAAAACAAACATATAAACAAATACACCTTTTGAGTATTATCATGTGCAACATACACACAAAGAACATTTTTTTGTATTCACCTCTTCTGGTTGTTTCAAATTTGATGAGTTTTCAGTCTAGTCCATCATCGCTACATTAGTGTTTATGTCTATCAGTCTACATTTTCAAAACATCATCCAAATCCATCAGTTTTTATCTCTGATCTACAAAAGTGAAACACATAAAAAAATATTAGAATAAGAAATCAATGTCATACACAATATATATTCGTTTTAAATAGTAGAGTGAGTGGCATCCTGATGTCTACTACGCAACCTTCTTCTTGTAGACTTGTGTTGGGCCTCCAAGTGTAGAGTTTTGTAGGACAGTAGCAAATTTTCCTCAAGTGGATGACCTAAGGTTTATCAATCCGTGGGAGGCATAGGATGAAAATGGTCTCTCTCAAACAACCCTGCAACCAAATAACAAAGATTCTCTTGTGTCCCCAACACACCCAATACAATGGTAAATTGTATAGGTGCACTAGTTCGGCCAAGAGATGGTGATACAAGTGCAATATGAATGGTAGATATAGGTTTTTGTAGTCTAAAAATATAAAAACAGCAAGGTAGCAAGTGGTAAAAGTGAGCGAAAACGGTATTGCAATGCTTGGAAACAAGGCCTAGGGTTCATACTTTCACTAGTGCAAGTTCTCTCAACAATGATAACATAATTAGATCATATAACAATCCCTCAACGGGCAACAAAGAGTCACTCCAAAGTCACTAATAGCGGAGAACAAACGATGAGATTATTGTAGGGTACGAAACCACCTCAAAGTTATTCTTTCTGATCGATCTATTGGGCTATTCCTATAAGTGTCACAAACAGCCCTAGAGTTCGTACTAAAATAACACCTTAAGACACACATCAACCAAAACCCTAATGTCACCTAGATACTCCAATGTCACCACAAGTATCCGCGGGTTTGATTATACGATATGCATCACACAATCTCAGATTCATATATTCAAACCAACACAAAGAACTTCAAAAAGTGCCCCAAAGTTTCTACCGGAGAGTCAAGACGAAAACGTGTGCCAACCCCTATGCATAAGTTCACAAGGTCACAGAACCCGCAAGTTGATCACCAAAATGGATCACGTGAATATCCCATTGTCACCATAGATAAGCACATGCAAGACATACATCAAGTGTTCTCAAATCCTTAAAGACTCAATCTGATAAGATAACTTCAATGGGAAACTCAATCCATTACAATAAGGTAGAGGGGGAGAAACATCATAAGATCCAACTATAATAGCAAAGCTCGCGATACATCAAGATCGGGCCAAATCAAGAACACGAGAGAGAGAGAGAGATCAAACACATAGCTACTGGTACATACCCTCAGCCCCGAGGGTGAACTACTCCCTCCTCAACATGGAGACCGCCGGGATGATGAAGATGGCCACCGGTGATGGTTTCCCCCTCCGGCAGGGTGCCGGAATGGGCTCCCGATTGGTTTTTTGTGGCTATAGAGGCTAGCGGCAGCGGAACTCCCAATGTCGGTTTATTTCTGGAGATTTTGGGATTTTTAGGAGGTGTTGGCGTCGGGGACAAGTCAAGGGGGCCCACAAGGCGACGACAAGGACGACCCCCCTTTTGGTGGCCTCGGGACTCTTCTCTGGTATCTTTTTGTTCCAGTATTTTTCATATTTTCCAAAAATAATCTCCGTAAATTTTCAGGTCAATTGGACTCCGTTTGATATTCCTTTTCTACGAAACTCAAAAACAAGGAAAAAATAGAAACTGGCACAGGGCTCTAGGATAATAGGTTAGTCCCAAAAATCATATAAAATAGCATATAAAACATCCAAGATAGATAATATAATAGCATGGAACGATAAAAAATTATAGATACGATGGAGACGTATCAAGCATCCCCAAGCTTAATTCCTGCTCGTCCTCGAGCAGGTAAATGATAAAAATAGAATTTTTGATGTGGAATGCTACCTAACATATTTATCAATGTAATCTTCTCTATTGTGGCAAGAATATTCAGATCCATAAGATTCAAAACAAAAGTTTAATATTGACATAAAAATAATAATACTTCAAGCATACTAACAAGTCAATTATGTCTTCTCAAAATAACATGGCCAAAGAAAGCTTATCCCTACAAAATCATATAGTCTGACTATGCTCCATCTTCATCACACAAAATATTCAAATCATGCACAACCCCGATGACAAGCCAAGCAATTGTTTCATACTTTTGGTGTTCTCAAACTTTTTCAACTTTCAGGCAATACATGAGCGTGAGGCATGGACATAGCACTATAGGTGGAATAGAAGGTGGTTGTGGAGAAGACAAAAAGAAGGAGATAGTCTCACATCGACTAGGCGTATCAACGGTCTATGGAGATGCCCATCAATAGATATCAATGTGAGTGAGTAGGGATTGCCATGCAACAGATGCACTAGAGCTATAAGTTTATGAAAGCTCAAAAAGAAAAACTAAGTGGGTGTGCATCCAACTTGCTTGCTCATGAAGACCTAGGGCATTTTGAGGAAGCCCATCATTGGAATATACAAGCCAAGTTCTATAATGAAAATTTCCCACTAGTATATGAAAGTGACAACATAGGAGACTCTCTATCATGAAGATCATGGTGCTACTTTGCAGCACAAGTGTGGTAAAAGGATAGTAACATCGTCCCTTCTCTCTTTTCTCTCTTTTTTGGGCCTTCTCACATTTTTTGGGCCTCTTTTTTTTCGTCCGGAGTCTCATCCCGACTTGTGGGGGAATCATAGTCTCCATCATCCTTTCCTCACTGGAATAATGCTCTAATAATGATGATCATCACACTTTTATTTACTTACAACTCAAGAATTACAACTCGATGTTTAGAACAAAATATGACTTTATATGAATGCCTCCAGCGGTTTACCGGGATGTGCAATGAATCAAGAGTGACATGTATGAAAGAATTATGAACGGTGGCGTTGCCACAAATACGATGTCAACTACATGATCATGCAATGCATAAACCTTATCATTCTCTACTGTAGCAAATCACTAAAATTATTAATTGACATTGCATACTAACACTACAAAAAATACACTTCCGTGATGATACGTGTTTGTCACAGTAGGTCACGTTTTCTGTCATGCATGTACATCCATGACAAATTTATGACAGAATCAAGATAGTCATACCTGTGCTGTCGTAGAAGTGTTCCATGAAATTACCAAAATTATCATCACGGAAGTGTCCACTTCCATGACGATAAATCGCGCGTCACAGAAGTGCTTTCATCAAGGGTGACCGACACGTGGCATCCACCGTAACGGAACGCCGTTAAGCTATCGGGTCCGGTTTTGGATCCGATAACCCGTTAACAGCCCCGACCAATGGGGATTTTCCATGTGTAAAATCATCATTGGCTTGAGGAAACACGTGTCGGCTCACCGTTAGGACAGATGTCATCCACTCATTGGACCCAAAGCGCCTATGATACGTGGACACATGGCACGGCCCAACAGAGGCCCATATAGGTTAAAAAGGCCGGAATAGTCAAAGGCCCGTAGTACTTACTCAGGTACTAGTGGGCCAGCCCAATAACGGCCTGCTTAATAAAGGCCCATTTATGGCCCGAAGCCAGATCTAGCCCGTTAATTGTTCGCCGAATATTTGGGCCCATTTACGGCCTGAAGCCAGATCTGGCCCATTAATTGTTCGCCGAATATTTGGGCCCAATTACAACCCAGTGACTTTCGGCCTGTTAGAGGCCCGATGTAGACATGGGCCCATTTCAGCCCGGTGTGACTTTCGGCCTGGGAATGGCCCGTGCTGCCCATGGGCCATATATGGTCTGACAGGACATCGGGCCCACTAACGGCCCGTGATAAAGGTGGCAACAGTTAAGCCCAACGTGACTTTGGGCCTGTTAAAGGCCTGTCGCACAATTCGGCCCGTCGATGTCTATACTAAGCTTTCGGCCTCTTAAAGGCCCATGATATCAGTGGGCCAACTAAGGCCCGAGATATGTTTCGGCCTGGTAACTGCCCGTGATATAACTAGGCCCAAAAAGGCCCCGTCTACATTTCAGCATGCTGAAGACCCGTCGACGACTAGTGAAAATTGAGGCCCAATATGCATTTCGGCATGCTAAAGGCCCATGGTTTCATCTGGACCGTAACAGGCCAGTACAATATTCAGCCTGTTAATGGCCCAACGCTACCTGGGCCAAACTAAGCGCTGGGTCCACAAAAGGCTCAACTAAAATATAGGCCGGTGTAAGTTGTGGCCTCGCGCAAAGTGTGAAGGCCCCAATGATTCAGGCCCAAGAAAGATGCAGGCCGGCCCAATTGTGGCCCGCTAAACACCAGGCCCGTTAGAGGCGAATGTTTTGTCCCGGTCGACTACATCTAATTTTTTTCCAGATAGCGAATGATGGCAGTAACTAATAAGAATTAAGAACAAACCTACTCTATACAATAAAGAAATTATGGTATATTACATCCGCTGGGCATTGAAGTTCGCCACCAGTGATCGTAACGCGCAATGAAGAAGCAGATTATAAAAACTGGGCACCATTGCAGCGTAACAAAATAATACTGAACCGAGACCACTTCCAAGACAGTTCAAGAAAGGTTAGCCTTGCGCGGGAACTGCTGCGCAAGCTGCTGAGCAAGGCTGTGAGACCGGCCTAGCATGTCGGTCATAGCTTCCAGGTGTTGCTATTTAGCGATGAGGTTCTCATTGGTGTTCTCCACAATCTTTCTTAGATATAGGACTTCAAGTCGAAGTTGAGTTGGAGAATGCCTTTCTGCTAGAACTTGGGACTGAAGAAGTCGAACTGATTCAGACAACGAATTCTGTGAGCTTGTCTGACTGCTAGTCTCAAGTAACTTGAACACTGCATCAAGACAAGACTTTGGGGTTGTCTCGCTATCTTCAAGATGTTTTGCCTTCTTTGCTGCAATATATGTTGGGTTTGTCTCACAGCCTTCAGCAGACTTGTGCATTCCATCAGGCATATCACCCTGAAACAAAGCAGAGAGATGACATGTTTTGCACGTGTATAAACAAAGATGATAACTGTGCTGTCAATTCCATCCAATTTCAAATTAGAAAATAAAGAGTAAGTTCAAAATATCAATAGCATAATTTGGCATTGTTCATAATGCGGGGAGCTTCACCACACTACTGGATTACCATGTCAACATAACAAGCATAGACGAAGGGCAAAGAAAATCATTGTATCTATTTTGGTTAATGTGCATGGCATGTTGTTCATATCATCAGCCACATCATAAGATAAAACAGGAGATGACAAGGTGCAAACGTGGGCTGCTTCACCACACACTGGATTATAGATCCACAAAAACAAGCATACATATAGGGAGTATTGAGTAATGTGCATGATATGAATAAGGAATTTGGTTTTACAAGTAAAACCTAGAACTTACGGTTCTTGCGAACATGCATTTTGGTAGAAACAGCAAACTAAACAGCAGTAAACGATAGGGAGTATGAGCAAATTAAACAGCAGTTGAGGATAAAGGCTTTAGAAGGACTGACTTACATTAACAGTTAACACCGGCTTTATAATGCCCTTCTCCATGTCAAGGGAAGGATAACTCAAGAATTTCAGCACATAATCTTCTTCATAAGCATTGCATGTACTCTACATTTTGTAGAGAGTAATTATAGATATGATAATACTGAAAGGGATAGAGGATAATGAAGATAAGGTGCAGATTGATGCTACATAATCAACTACCAATCCCTGGAAGTACAAGCACTACAGGACAAAATGTACTAACAAGAGCAATGGGCTACACTTCTGCACTGGCATTGTCTGTGTATTCTACTTTTTGGTAAGATTTTTTTTTGCGGAGGAACTTTTTGGTAAGATCAAATATAGATCTGATCATTTTTAGTAAATGGTGGGTGAGGGAGATAAGATGCAGAATGCTACACAATGAACCAATCCCTCTTCCCATAATACAAGAGTGTTTTGAACACTCGTGTACTGTACAAAACGTTCTTATATTATGGGACGGAGGGAGTAGCTGTTAATGTAAGTACAGTGATAGACGCCGTTCAGTCCTTACAAGAGGACTGCAGAGCTAAACCTCTTCAAAAGCATTGGGTTGATTCTAAATTTATGTAAGAGTCCATATGGATCTTATAATGTCGATTCTAAATTTATGTAAGAGTCCATACGGATCTTATAATGTCCACCAAATGGACGATAACTAGGCTAACATGTGCATGATGCTACATAATCAAACAGCTATGAAAGTAAGTATGGTCATACAGGGCAAGAGGTACTCACAAGAGCAATGCAGTGTGCAGTATAGTTGCGAGATTCTGTGGTCCCTTGAGAATGAATGTTCTTCTGCTAACAGTTTTCGTACAAGTGAGACGTTAAGGCAAATGCAGAAATGTAGTTCAAATTGTGATGTGATATCATAGATAGTACCTTACGCTGCAGCCGAGACCAATGTGTAACAAGATTATTCCAGTCACTGTCGGATAAATGTAGCACCGGAGACTTTATAGAAATTTCGTTTAGAGGCTTGCCATCGAAGTGCGCTTGCCTCAGGTAGGAACGGTACTTCATCAACGAGTGCTTGAAAAGCGCAACCAACCCTTGCTCGTCTTCACAATCCAGTTTGGTCCTTGCCTATTTAAAAGAATGAAATCTTGTGTCTTCTGTCAGCAGAAACACATGCAGCAATGACCATGAATAACATTAGTACATTACTTACGCGTAAGTTGCGGAGGAAGACTGGAAATTGTTCTGTGTCTGCAGTATAATCTTTCCATGAAGAAAAGATGCGCACAAAGTTCCTGACAACAATATAAGCTTTGTCTTCTAAACTGGGAAGAAATGGAACATGGGTCCTATTTGCTACAATTGGGGCTCTCTCTGGTTCGAAAAGGGATTTGGCAACTGGATTTGGTGTACTCTTTGCTGGAATGGGGGTTTTGCGTCGTAGAGCTGGTGCTATGTCAACTGGCATAATCATAATGTTTGCTGCAGTTGGGGTCTGCTGAGTTGGGGCATCAGAAATGACCAGTGTAGTAGGGCTAGAGTCTGCTAGAGTTGGGGTGTTTTGTGGGTCAGGTGATATTGCAACTACACCTAATGGGCTATTTGATTTATCAGGTGCCACTACCTTTTCCAAATACTTTGCTTGTGCTCCTCCACGATCAGCAATCACCCTCTTCCTTTTGAACGTCTGATACACAAGAACAACATTTGAATGGATAAATATGGTATGATGACAGATGGAATATGTACTGAAAATGGATAGGCAGGGCGTATTCACATACACGATGTGTAAACTAAGCTAATGGCAGTTAACAAAGTAGAAGCAATGCAAAGCATCATTTGCAAGATATGTGCGACAAATATAACCTTGGAAAGTTAGAGCAAGCACCTTGATGGGTGAATAAGATAGGGCATCCTCCTCTGACTCCTCCACTAGGGAGCTACATTGACTTAGGTCTCCCTCTAGCTCAGAATCACTGTTAGGATCATATTCTGAGCATGAATCTGTAGGTGGAGAGCGTTTGCATTGCATTGCATCCAGACTTGATTTCAGTCCCTTAATGCCAAGTTTGACAGCCATGGCATTGTTCTGCTTTATTCTTTTCATGCGCGCAAGCTCATAATCATTATGATGCTGTTCAGAATCTAAGATTCATGAAAACATAAAAAGTAGTCAGATTATCTATGGAATGCATTGCGGATTCAACTCGAAGAGTGTCTCCCTATAAACCCATGCATATGCAAAGTTCACCCCCAATCGTGCTGACCAGACCACACATAGAAATACAAACCCCTTATGTCTCTGTAACAGGCAGACACACATTTCAAAACTGAAGTAGGAACATTAGAATCATATGAAATTCGTATTTGAACAAATAAACTAAGGAATTATGAGTGGCATAATGTTTAGCTTCAAGGGTGGAGTGTTGGTAGTGCGACACAAATCAAGTAGGCAGATTGTATTCCATGTAAAAGATCGAAGCCTATGTAAAAGCTGGAAATGACACTTTCTTTGATACAATGCAGTGTTTGTTGCCCACACATGATGGAAGAGATCACATAGAGAAATACTATTCACTCATGTCTACGGTTGCAGTATTTAGAAACAGGGTGGTCCACCCTAAAAGAATATTGACAACAAATATGACAAGGCAAGCATAGATGTAGTGAATCAATTAATCATTTACTTGTGAGCTTACTAGGACAAGTATGCAGAATTGTAACTGCAGTAAGAGACCGTCCAAAATCTGAATCAAGAAGTTTGTCTAGCACTTATTGTTTGCAACTAATCGACGTGAATAATTGGATATTATATCGAATGAGTAAGAAAGACAAGTAAAATTGTCAACAAACCTGGCTTGCAGTAGTAATCTAGGTCAATGTCACTACGACCAACAATCCATAATGACTAGTGTCTGTTCCTAGGGCCGGAATTTTTAAAACCCTATGAACTTTACAGGTACTAAAGATTACCGAAATACATCTGAACCATTAAGTGTAGGTAGCACCGAGCACACAACAAACCCTAATGACAGTCCTGCCTAATGAGTAATGTATCAATTAGAAAATGGGTGATGAGGAGTGGCTGCTGAGTGTTGAGGACTTATCTCAGGATAAATCGGGTTGGCTTAGTGGGTGCTGCACGCCTGAGCCCTGAACGGACTGGGAAGGTAGGCACGGCGGCGCGCCCGGGCAGCGGTGATGCTGTTGGGCGAGCGGCTCCTGACCTCCTGTTAGTCCGGCGTCTCCTCCTAGAGTCATGCCGTCCGGGGAGGGCAAGTCGCCGGCGAGGCAGGCGGCTGGGGGCGAGTAGAGATCGGAAGCGCGCAGCAGAACAGAGGGGAATCGGGGCCTGGGACGACCCAAAATCCCAGGGTGGGCCGGCCCACCGTGGGCACCCTGTAGAGATACACACCCGAGCGGCGAACATGCATTTTCAAAACTAATTTAGGAACATTTAGCTGACCAATTAAACGAATCTGTTTTAATAATATCAGATTCGTATTTGAAGAACTGAGCTTGTTTAGCTTGATGGGTCGAGCAGTGCTATTATGACACGAAGCACGTATTCTGATTGTATAGTGATCATAAAAGGGGGAAACCGGAGAAATGATATTTAGCAGCCATTGTTTGCTTCGAACTAAGAACTAAATTCTAAGAGCTGAAAAGAAAGTAGAGTAACCAAGTTAAGATCTATTTTCTGGTTGAGATCAAAAAGTTGAGGACATATGAAGTACCACCTCTCTTGCGGCGCCGTGTAGGCATCGGGGGTGCGATGGCTGTCGGTGGCGTTGAAGCAGATCTGCGACGGTAGACGGGTGCATCGGGGGATAAGTCCCGTTGCGGTGGAAGAGAAGGTCGTGTGAGCGGCCCTGGCAAAGAGGACGATGGCGCCGATGAAGCGAGAGGACGTGATGCAAGGGTCTTGGTCCGTCGCCGTGGATGAGAAACGTCCATCTCTAGCAGTGGACTACGCGGTCTTGGTAGGCCCTCCGGCATGGTGGAGGATGGTGGCGATGGATGTGGTGGAGGACGGCAGCGATGGATGTGGTGGAGGACGACGGCGATGGATGGGGTGGCGGACGGAGGCTGGTGTGGGGATGGTTTTCTAGCCCGGATGGTGTATGAATGGGAAAATGGAGGGAGAGGTACGGGGAACCATGTTTTTGGGATGCGCCTGTCTGAAATATGGGAAAGTTACGAACTTAGCCCCCGTTTAAAATTTGGACGTCTCGTCGATTGGGGATACGACGGTAATCTCACATCTCGCCAATATTTGCCCAGAGCGATTTCGGGCGAGGAGAGGGTGGTTGGCGCCAATGGTTGGCGCCCACGGTGTATGAACGGGGCTGACAGGTAGGGCGGTTGTGTCACGTCTGAGTGAAGTTACAAACCTGCCCCTATTGAAAATATTTGCCTACATCGATTTCGGCCGAGTCAAGTTTGTTTTGCCGCCCAGCGTGTATGAATGGGAAATGGAGGGAGAAACAAAGGTCTTTCGGACGAGCTTGAATCAAATCTGTTTTGCCGCCCATGTTTGGCGCCCACCGTGTCGGAATGGGCTCAGAGGCGGTCGTGTCACGTCTAATTGAAGTTACTATCCTACCCCTATTTAGAGCAGTGGAAATCGGGCCGATGGATTGTCCGTGTAATGGGTAGATAGTAATTTCCATCTCCCTAACACTTGGCTTCGGGCAGCCGACGTGGGAGTGGACATTTTGCCGCTTCTTTCGAATTTTGGGACAATAAGCATCCACGTTTACCCTGGCAACTAAATTTGAATCCATTTTGTATTCCTATACGAATCTTTATAAATCATTCTATGTGTTTTTATATATCTTCAAAAGGATGACAAAGATGTATTCCATTGTCATATATGAATATGGTTTACAAATGCCGATACTCAAATTCAGAAGCTAGAATCTAGTTTAAGGTGAATTCGAATATTTGGAACACTTCATGTCCAACTCAAATGTCACACGCAACATAATGTGTACTCCCATTTAGATATGTACACAAGCGATGTATCAAGATTCAAATACCGAGTCAATCAACCAAGAATGTACAGAACTAACAGACATATAAACACTTATAGAGTATATGGATCAATAATATCAACTAACATACATAAACCAGGCCGCTGTACTTTTCTTTGCTACAACAGCATCCTTTTTTTAGCCAAGCTACTACAGCATCTTGGGCCTTTCCGATGCGTGCCACTTATGGTCCATCTATACTACTATTATTGCTGAATGCACATTCAGCCCGATTGTCATATTTGTAGGTCTGGCACAACAATCAAAATGAAATGTCTCCGAGTCTTATCAATTAATACAGACTTGTGCTCAAATAAAATTACAAACCAAAAACCAAAAACCAATTATTACATGATCTCTAAAACAAATGGTTTGATTGCTTACATGAACAAACAACACAAAGGTTATTCAACGATGGAAAGAACATTTCACCTATGATTTACCAAGTGGGAATTTAATTTTCTTTTTCCTTCAGGACCTTAACAATGTGGTCAGTCTCAGCTTGCTTCGTTTTGAAATCCACCAAATATTTAATGGTTGTCTTGAGTACTGCTACTGATTGTGCTGTTTGCTTCCTCAACATGTCAACTTCATATCTAAGTGCAGAAGCAGGATCTCTTTCTACCACTAGTTTAGTCTCTAGAGCATCAGCAGTTGGCAATTCATAATGCACGATTGGGCCGGTGCCACTGCTGTGGGATGATACAACGTCCATGGGGACCTCGCTCTTTGATCTTGGGCTAACCTGTTTTGCCATTAAAGTTCCGACTGGATTCAGAAAAGTTGAAGTTAGCAAAACATCTCAATTGGGAGTTATAACAACAAACCAGTTAATCAAACAAGGAATTAAAGAGTTTCAATTCGATGCTGAAAAGTAGTTATTAACATCATTGTAACCCGTTGTTGCAGCAGCAAAGCAGTTAAACAAACAAGTAGCTATTTAAGTTCAGGCAAACAGGTAATTCTTAACAGTAAGTATCAAACACATAGATAGGCGTAGTCTATAATAGGATTAACATGCCGTGGCATTATGTAATCAGTAGCAAACTAAATTAAGTCAAGCAACGTAATTGAACAATTTTGCAATAAGTGGCTAACTAAAATTCCGAGAAGCAGGTAACTGAACTTACGCTAGTTCTTTGTACAGGCACACTGCAACTTCTTTTTCGCTTACAAGGTTGTACGAAGGAGTCCATGGCATCAATTGCTTGAATACACAGTCCCAATACTTCTTTCTTCCCACACTGCATTGGTAAGTCGAATGGTTAATCTGGTAAGATGGTGCGTCCTTGATATGTTATATGAGGACGTGTAGTCAGACTAGTTGTAGCCACACACATCACACTGGCTTTTACTGTATATTTCATGTGATTACTTTTGGCATATCGAGATCTAAGCAATCTACAATAGGATGAAAAGACTGGCATCCTTCACATTATTGGCGAACTCAGTTCATAGAAACAAGCAATTCAACCATTCTGTGGGTAAATCAATAGCGCCACTGGAATATTTTTCACTACCCCTATCATACACGCAAAAAGGGGCAACGCCACCATAGGGGCTGGTATGGGCGGCCGCCTCGGGTGGCTCGAAAGTGTGCACCTAGTTTGAGTCGTCCAGGTTGGCCCAGGCTAGTTTTGTTCGTCCCAATGCACGAGCAGGCAATGTAAAAAATGAAGAAAAATGTTTCAATTTGGATAGGCCAATAACATAAGTGCAAGGCGGGCCCTATAGCAGGCTCGCGGCCCAAACGAGCGCCTCCCATATCGATCGACGGTAGGAAAAATCCCAATTCATCCGCTCCAGCCTACAGTCTGGTTCGCTCCTAACCTAGCCGCCGCTGGACAGACCGACACAGCACTTCCTCGCGCCCTCGTTGGAGGGCGGTCGCCGGGCTTCAAGCGAACGGAAGGACAAGAAGATGAAGATCCAACCCTGGGTGTAGCCTGCGTGGGAGGCAGCGGCGGCAGCACGAGCATGGCATCGAGCTTGCGCAAACGGACAGTCGCAGCTTGCAAGAGTAGCATGTGCAACGAGCAGGTACATCACATCCCTGATTGTATCTAATTCAACTCTTCAATTTCTGGCCAATAGTTAAACCTGACGGTGTTGTAAAACTGCTTGTATGTAGGGAATCTATGAGAAAATGAAACCAATTTCTACTTATTTTATAACTCCCCCAATCAATACTGAACTGACTGAATCTGGTGAACCTAATCAAGTTTCCGGTGCAAACATCCAAGCTCATGTTGTTCTTAAGCCTGAAATGTCTAATGAACAGACTGGTAATGAAGGATTTGATGCAAACATTTTACATGCTCCTGGTGATGAACATATAGTGTCTAATGAGGCATCTAATGCAAGCATTTTGCAAGCTCCCATTGAAGGATTTAGTGTGTAATGATGATCTGCTATGTTGAGAGAGACATAGAGATTTGCAGGCATTGATGACAAGCAAATTATAGTGCATTTTCATGGCTTGAGGAAACGTCGAGGCCATCTACCAGAAACTCCCCGTATCATGACAACGTAGCATAAATACTTTTCTAATCTGTTGTTTGAAACTATTGGCAAACTTGTGCAGGATAGATATATTGATATGCAGTTTGCGCACTGGTTATAGGTGCAATTACACTTCGATATTTTCAGCTAGAGAACGGATAATTCAAGCAGGTACAGACCATGTTTGTAGTCCTTGTACACCATGTTGCATTTTGTGTTTTTTGGTGCTTGCATCATTTAGTGTTTATAATCTGAACTACTTTGGATCATTAGCTGGTTTTCAAAGTGCATGTAGCTTCACATTTCTCAAGTTATGTTGATTTTCGGAGTGCAAGTGCCTTCATATTTTTTAAGTTAAATGGTCGCCCCTGGTAACTTGAATTCGTGGATCCGCCACTGCACACAAATCATACATGAATGCCAGTACGAATTAAATGAAATACAGGGACTTACGCTAGCTCGTTGTACAGGCTCACTGCAGCTCTGCTTGCGCTTGGGATGTTCCATGTACAAGTCCATGTTACCACTTGCTTGGATGTGCAGGCCTTGTGCTCCTTGCATCCCCCTCTGCATTTTTGACACGGCGAATGGCTGATCAAATAAGAGGAATCGACCTTGCTGTTGTACCGGAGGACATATACTTACAAGGTTATACGGGTGTGCAGGATGTGTACCAGATCCCGTAGCGCCGTCATGCTTCGCTAAAAAATGGATTTGCTTGTTTCAGATGATATCTCAGAAGAAATAAGAGTTAAAGTCAGAGTTGGATAGGCGTGTAAGCTAAGAGAGCAGTGAAAGGATATCCAAACATCGTCGGAACAGTGCACAAGGGAGTGATGTGTGGATACCTAGTTTGAGCCGTCGTTTGGGCATGCTCGCCTAGCTAGAGTGCGGGTCACTTCAGAGCCAGTGAGGGTGATGCGCTGGCGTTGGCTGGCCGCGCACGGATGCAGATCTTGAGTGGCAGCGGAGTGCTACGATGCAGTGGACGAGACCGTTGGTGAAGCCCCAGCGGCCTCGGGGGGCGGAGGCGCAATGATGTGCTCGGTGAAGTAGCCCCGGTGAGCTGGGAGACGGCGTCTGTGAAGCGCACCTGATGCGGTGGAAGTCGGTGTCTGTGAGGCACGTCGGTTGCGGCGGCCGACGTTGTCAGTGGACCACCCGGTGCGGTGGACGAGGGCGTAGATGAGGTAGCTCCGGTGCGGTGGTGAAGCGCGACCGTCGCCTTCGTCGTCGTCGCCCGGCACAGAGGTGGGGAAAGAGACGAGACGAGGGGCGATTCGAACTTTGCTTGGGTTGGCGGAAAATTAGGGATTTGAGCAATCTGGGCGTGGAAGGGGACGGTGGAGAAGGGAAATTTTGCAGGGATGGAATTGGGGCCGCCAGATATTTCAATCCGAAACGTGGAAGCGCGAACTTATTTTGTCGTCGTCCTTTTTTTGGGGGGGGAGGGGAGGGGGGAGGGAGGGAGGGGGGTGGGTGGCTGGATGCTAAGCGTCCGTCCGACACACGCGACCACCACGACACGACCCTGGTCTGCCTGGTGCGCCTACATTTGAGAATGCAAACGAATCTTCTTTCATTTGCAAACGAATCTGTATGTATTACCATGCCCGTGTTTTCCTTGCAATAATTAGTCATTCGAAATGAGATACTATAAATTAATTAATGAGGAGTTATTTGAAAAAAAATCAAAATGGTATCCACGGTATCCATGCTAACGTGGATTAGAGTGTGTGTCACATAATTAGTTACTTGAATTAGAGTGTGTGTCACATAGCGATCTCCAATTCTAACGTGGATTTTGCATTTCACTGTATCCACGCTACTTTTTTAATACAAATTCATATGTATATGATGAACACCATGGTAGTGAGAAAACTTTTGGATGGATTCAAACATATGACCTACAAAATAGCACAACAAATCGAGTCAATGTTAACTTTTTGAAACCTAGTATGGCACGAATTCGAAATAATTACCCATATGCATGGTCCTCAGTTCAAATCTTACAATGTACACCTAATTGAAACATCGATATTAAGTCTCGTACTATCTACATTCAAATGTTG
>NC_057799.1:39940651-39975651 GCF_018294505.1 Triticum aestivum | reverse complement strand
TATTTAATTGATACATGTAATATTATTTTTAGTACTATCCACCTTCACTTACTGCTGGGTTCCATGTGTGCTCTTTCTCTCTCCCCCTTCTGTGTTTAGACGCACGGGCAAACACAAAGAACTTGCGGGCGATGTTGCCGTTGACCATATCTGGACGCGTTCACAAGTCATGGCACCAGTTTTACGTGCTAGCAGCATTAGTTAGTGTGTACGTGCAATGCACGTTAATTTGGAAGTATATTAAGTGCATGCGGATATTAAGTAGGATATTATTTCCGTGTTATTATGTGATTAGCACTATTTTTGGCATGAAATTAACTGCACGCTAAACGTGTTGAACGCTCGACATTGAAGCAGTCTAGGTCGTTGGATGACAAGGAATACATGTGGCTTGATGACGTTTTATATTTAATTTGATACGGCTCTAGCAGAACATTCAATCGATCAATCCATAGATTTCGTTCAGTCTGACTTTAAATTATACGATGATCGATCTAAAATAAACGGAAATGATAAACGTTCGGATTTTAAGCATGGCAATCCGAACGTTTTTCATGGCAAATTTAGATTACGCGGCGGCGGCGGGGGCGTCTTGCGGTGGGAAGCGGCTCCTCTGCCGTGCTCTATGTGTCGTCGGGCCACTGACCAACGGCGACGGCGGCACCTTGCGCCGTTGTTGGCGTACTCCTGGACGTTGGCCTAGCTTCAAGGAAGGCCAAAATGTTCTGGACTTCGGAGCGAGTCAACTGGCGGGAGGAGGTGACTGGCGTTGGTGCAAGGAAGCGGTCGATGACGGCCATCCATGCCGCTGCGGGGGGCACTGGCACCAGCGCGGGGACAGGCGTTGTCAACGGCTCGGCGGAGACATTCGTGTGCACGGGCACCGGCATGGGCGCGCACGTCAGTGCACGCGCAGGCGCATGCGCTGGCAGGTGCACGGGCACCAGCACGGCGTGCGCGTCAGTGCACGCGCAGGCGCATGCGCTGGCAGGTGCACGGGCGCGTGAAAGTCGGCGGGGACCTCGTGGAACCCCGTGGCATCAAGCTCGGCGACAATGTGCGGCTCCCAGCCCATCAATGCCACGGGGATGGGCGCTGGCGCAGTTGGGGCGACGAGAGCCGGAACGGGAGCGGGGACAGGCGCGGCGTCTTCCCGCAAGGCCAGTTCAAGCTCGTCCCAAAGCGCCTTATGTTCTTGAGACTCCGCCTGGGTGTCTTCCTCAGGAAACTGGAAGACTAAGGGCAGACCATCGTGATGCGGCATGGCGTACGTTTCGGTCAGGCTGGTTGGAGGTAGACGACAGGAGAATCGAAGAGGAAGAGAGAAGATTGTAGCGATACCGGGTAGTGCGGGGTTGATTTTAAACTGCGGCACCGACGGCATTAAAAGTGGGAGCAGTTGGGACGAAGGTGGGCGGCGGAGCCTGGTCAAAGGGCTCGCCTCCCGGTGAGCCTGCACAGCGGTCTGCTCGCACGCCTCCCTGTCAGCCAGCGCAGCGGTCTGCTCGCACGCCTCCCGTCGACTCACACGCTTGCTCGGACGGCACCTGCCGATGAGAAGCGGGACTCGTGGCGGCACGTAAACGCCCACGGTTTCAATAGTGAAAGCGTTCGCCTTAACGTGACAGATCTTTGTTCCAAAATACCTTGGCTCTTCATTTGTGCAACTTGTCATAAGCAGCTTGTCTCAAATTGAAGAAAAAAATTACGAAGTAATATTTGTGCCATATCACGTGACCATGCTCAGTTCAAGAATTTATGGTCACTTTTGGATTTTCTGAAATTTAAGATCCAGGATTCGAAACAATATCATAACCTGCATCATGCAATAAATTTTCAAGCCATACATCTGTCCTGTTGTATTTCTTACGAAAGGATTTGGTCAAACATTTTGCTTAGTTAGACTTCAGACAAGTTATATATGCAGAGCAAAAGGATACCTCCGTACCAGTGCATTGCCTGATATATTAACTCAAGTACTAGGCACGAATAAACGGGCTCAATTCTGTGCTCATCCTGGTGTAGTAGTAGTAGTACTAGGAAATGCAGTTGACGGGTGACCTTGGTGAGCGGCGACCGAGGGAATTGAACCGTGCTCGGCACGGTAGGTAACGTTGTCTAGTTACTAAAGCATCCCTCCGTTGTTCATCGGTAGTCATTATGGACCGGGGACATGAGGGGAATTTCCTAGGGCTGGAATTCTGGCCGCCAGATATTTCGACTCGAAACGCGGAGGCTCGACTCGTTGGGGTTGCCTAATGTGCGTACCACGCACGCCACCAGAAGGACATGAGCCCGGTTTTTTTTAGGAACAACATGAGCCAAGGTCTGGCTGGTACGCCGTTGGGTCCTACCATTCGAGAATACGAAAGGAACCTTTTAAATTGCCGAACAAATCTATGTGTATTACAATGCCTGTATTTTCCTTGTAAATACTAATCTCAACGTGGTAATTGATTTATGACGAGTTGTTTAATTAGAGTGAGTTTGTGATATAGTGATCTCAATGTGGATTTCATATTTCATGGTATCCCTGGTAAGTTTTTCAATGCAAATTCAAATTTAAAAGATCAACAATATGGAGGTGAGAAAACTTTGTATGTATCAAGCATATGACCACACACACACACGCACACACACACACACACACACACATACACACACACATAGACACCCACACACGAACACAACAACAATCCAATAAGTATAGTGCATCTATTTTTCCAAACCATGCATGTATGACACGAATTCAAAAATACTCCTTCTATTCCTAAATATTAGTCTTTTAGAGATTTCAACAAGCGACTACATACGGAGCAAAATGAGTGAATCTACACTATAAAATATGTCTATATACATCTGTATGTGCCAGTCCACTTGAAATCTCTAAAAAGACTAATATTTAGGAACGAAGGGAGTAAAATGTAAGACATGCATGGTCCTCAATTCAATATTTAAAACGAGCATGAAACTTAAACATGAATATTAAGTCTAGTACTACAGTACATGCAAATGTTGTGTTTAATTAGGCGGAGCTATGATTGTCGGGGGTCACCCCCTCGACCTTAGATAAAATTGTGAAGCTCTGTTTGTCGGAGTAATGGGCCACGGGTAGTCTAACCCGAGTCCCAGAACCTTTCAAGACATCGGGGCAAGCTGCGCCCCTCAAGACGTCAAGATGATGCGCCGCCTTCTGGTGGCCGGCTGCCAGAAGATGGCCATGCTCAGGAAGGCGGCTCCAAGGCGGGCTGACTCCTAGCAGGCGGCCTCAGAGAGGCCGGCTCCTAGCAGTCGGCCCACGACGCCCTCAAAGTCCGCGCCCCCCATTAAGAAGACGAGACAGGGTGATGCTACAGTGTAGCCCATCATCCCCGAATCCAGGGCCGGGCGTGGCCATAGTGCTCCGGATAGGCGGAAATCTCCGCCCGGCGCGGCACTGTCGCCACTCCGCCCCTGACGTCACTGCTGGCAGGCGGAGCCCTGCTTCCACGACGGCCTGACGGTACGGCCTACCGGCGGCGGGCCCCGCCAGGCAGCGAGATCCCGGAAGACAGTGGAGGTCAGACCAGTCAGACTCGAGGGAAGCCACCTTCCAGCAGGCGGCCCGTTCCTCCCTCGGGGCCCGTGCACCATTAACTAGATAAGACGTGGAGTGGCTACAGTGATCTCCCACCAGACGGCGGACTGTAGCCACGCTCCCCTGACCAAGCCTGCGTCATTAGCATCACAGCTACAGTAATCAGCAGCCGGCAAGACCCCCGAGCGGCGGGGGCGGCCTGTCGGCTCCGTACCAGACCAATCGGCGGGGCCCACCAGGCGGCGGGCCCCAGCAGCCGGCGGAGAAGCCGGCGACCAGAGAGACTGACAGCCGGGTCCTACACCCGGCTAGATTACCATTGTACCCCTGGGGGGTAGGCCTATATAAACCCCCCAGGGCACCCATGCAAAGGGTTGGAACCTGTTAGAATTAGACCAGCACCCAGGGGGAGAGGAGAGCAAGCCTTGCCTTCTTCTACCTCTAGCAAACAGCTCGAGGAGCACCATTGTACTCACTAGTGCCTTAGTGATCATGCGGAGACCCCGCAGAGCAGGACTAGGGGTGTTATCTCCTAGGAGAGCCCCGAACCTGGGTAAAGTGTGCCGGCGTTCGTATCTACGCCTCATCCCGCTTCCAGGCACCGGCGACGTTCTACTCGCTCCCACCATGATAAGCCATCCATTGGCATATGTCGCACCCAACCCCCGACACTGTTTAGGGTTGTTTAGATTATATTTGTCCCCACCCTCCCAACCACCGATTGGTTGTGCACCCCCACCCCTCCTCCCCGGGAGAATATCATGCGCCCCCATACCTTAGATGCTATATGCCGACACGAGTTGCTTGGTGCTTGTAGATCTGAGATATAGCAGCTCACATGATGTCTTAATATTTTTACAGGAAACTTTGATGAGTTTGAGAATTGCACACAATTTGTACAAAAACTACTCAGATGCCCTTGGATCCCATATCCAACAACCTCGAAGCTCGTATCACCGTAGCATCTAAGATGCATGAAGGAGGACATCATATTCTCCTGTATGTAAGAATATCATATGCTACCACACCTTAGATGCTTTGGTGATACCAGCTCTTCGGAGCCGTTGGATTTGTGACCCAACGCCTCCTCGGTGGTTCAAATGGTTTTTTGCAGAAAAGCCCCCAAAGAGTTCGGCCATTGCTTACAAGCACAAAGACTGCTCAGATGCCATTGGATCTCAGATCAAACAACCTCGAAGCTCGTATCACCGTAGCATCCAAGCTGCGAGAGCACCTTATATTTTCTCGCATGGGAGAATATGAGGTGCTCCCGCAGCGTAGATTCTATGGTGATACGAGTTCACGGAGATCTAACGGCCCACAGTAGGAGGTTTGAATGTTTTTGCAATATACGGCTGAGAGAGTTTGGGAATTGCGCAGAAAGTACAAGTACTACACATGTGCCATCTGATCACAGATCATACGACCTAGATGCTCATATCACCGTAACGGGTAATTAAGCTACGGGGAGCACCTAATATGAGCAACGGGGAGTCGTTGGATCCAAGATGCAGCGGCACACACGAGGCCTGAATGTTTTATTTGCAAAAACACCTTTGGAGAGTTTAGAAATTGCGCATAATTACAAAGACTACTCCCAAGCCATTGGATCTCACTTCCAACGGTGTAAAAACTCGTATCACCATAGCGTCTAAGCTGCGGGGTGGATGTGATATTCTATGCCGCTGTCATTTTTGTTCGTAAACCTGCAAAATACATGTAACTTGTGCCGTTACTTGTCTAACCGCGCAAAGTGTTTGTTCAAAAAAACCATCCTACACTGAAATATCGGGACAACACACGGGGGTCCCACTTGTCATTAATCAAATTTGGACCTAAAACTAACAAATCTGAAAGACGATATTCGAACTGGCAACCTGGAATACAAAGCGTAAGTCGATAGCCTGAAACAACAACGGTTGTTGGCTTTGTCCCATAACTTGATTTTATACAGTATTACGTTGAGTAGAGTAGAGGGAGTGCCTCGTCTACACGTGCATGACCGTTGACTCACTTGCTGGTGGGTCCCAGGTCTGCGATCTCTCTCTTCTCTCCATCGTCTAACCTTTGCACAGGCACACACGAAGAGCGGCGCTAGCTTGCCGTGGTGTTATTACAACTAAAAAAAAGCTTGGAAAATAGAAGAATCGCCTAGAACAAGAGATGTTGTGGCTGGTCGAGACGGAGCTAACCACACCTATCCTCCGTGCCATGTTAGCATGATGAAGCTGTGTGGCTAGTGGGGTGTTTTCGATCGACTGGCTGTGTCCCGAGGTCGAACCATAGGTACTACGTCTGATACAGTAAATTTTACCCGCACATTTTTCCTCCGTGCCGAGACATGGCACACCCTACCGCGCGGTTTCGGGGTCCTCCCGGGTGGTGCACGCATATATTCTTCCTGACGTGGGACGCCCTACCGCGCGTTTTCGCCGAAGCAAGTAAATGAGTCGTCAAATCACGAAAGACCACTTTTCCCGCCAAGTACATCAGTGAAGCACGGTGGCTAGCTAGTTGGGCTAGTTCGACCGATTAGCTAGGCCGCCGCCGCATTTGTTTTTTCACCCCTTTTTTATCTACTTGCCGGCAGGTAAATTAAAATATCCACCGCGGCGTTACTCTGGTGTTTGAGTGCGGTAGGATTTTTAATTTTTTAATTGACGGGAGCAGGCACGGCAGGATTTTTAATTTTTTGATTGACGGGAGCAGGCGCGGCAGCAATTTCACGATGACTCCGCCTGTAAAAGCCACTGCTCCCCGATGTGAGAAGTCATCGACTGGTGTTTTACCATGGTGAAAACCAAAAGATTCCCCGCTCCTCGGTTGGCTCCCTCCGCCTTCCCGTAGATTGCATTGCCTTTCAACCATTCGCCCCCTGCATCACCAATGTCGTGCGCCTCGAGAAGCAGAGGGACTTCGGTGGTGTTTAGGCGCCCTCTGCATGGGCATGTCCATGACTCGGCGCAACATGACCGTTGGATCAAAATCAGACGGTGCAGATCAGTCACTGTAGCACAAATCGTGTGGGTGTGTTTGGTTGCATTCTCATCTCAATATACTCCTCAGTCTAGGTGTGTAAGTCACCTTACAAAAACCAAATAATACCAAAACACTTAGGCACGGTACATTAACTCCCTCCCTGTTTCTTGTTTTGTGGCATATCAACCAATAAGAGACGTGGGCCGTGCATGCTTTCAATGACTTGAGACTAATAAACATGACATGCAGTGGTTAGTTCATTGCATGCAATGCTATTAATTAGCAAAAATACATTAAGTTTTCTCGTTTTCCTCTCCGCCTTGGTCGCAGTGCACAATGTAAGATGAATTACACACCTAGACGGAGGGAGTAGTTGTTTCCTCTTCGTGTATTTGTGTTAACCTACTAGTGTGGACTCATGCACCCTTCATGCACTTTGCAAACACCCAAAAGTGGGTCGAGAAGGGAACTTTTGCTCCCATCCCGTGCACCCTTCATACACCCTGCCTAACACTATTTGTGCTTCATATGGTTCATGTTTCGTGGAGTACTGTAGCACCGTACTCTCCGTGCGCTGTAGACCTAGTTCTATTAACATTGATCTCACCGTTCATTCTCGATCGGACAGTCGAGCAAGTGGTACTATGTTACTACATTACTGTTCATATAGTTGACATGTGCACTGTTGGGGAATGCAACGGAAAACGAAAATTTTCGGTATAGCGAGCACGCCCAGGACCACTATGGAGACTGCATACAAGGTTTGATCTGATCCGTACCGACTCGAGGCGCAGCGGAAGAAGAGTCGGTGTAGATCGTCGGTGCAGATCCCCGCAGCTAGGATTTACAACCTCCCAACCGCGAGGATGTACTCCCTCTCCGGACAGCCTTTCGGGAGGCGGTCGGATAGTCCCCCGGACGATGTCGCGGACAGCCCTTCGGGAGGACCCTCGAAACTTGGACGGAGACTCGGACAGCCCTTTGGGAGGACCCTCGAAACTTAGACAGAGACTCGGACAGCCCTTTGGGAGGACACTCGAACAGCCCCTCGGGCAAAAGATCGAAAACACAATCTCTCTACGGGGTTGCACACATATGGTGTCAGCTGTCCGGCAGGGCTTCGCCGTCCAGAACTAGTTCCTGCCGGAACCCAGACAACCTTACGGCTCTACGAAACTCTTTTCATGGGAGGGAGAGAAGAAGCCAGATAATGCATGGCATGTGTATGAGAGCAAGGGATGAAGAGATGGCAGCCCTCACCTCCTCTATTTATAGGAAAGCCAAGGGGTAGTGTGCCTCCATATTTTTACCAAAAAAACCCATGCATTAGGTCACACATGAGGGTGTTAAGGTAAAATGGGATGCCATGTGGAGCTCCAAGGAGCTCCACCACCCATGGCCGGCCACCCCTAGGGGCCCCCCACATGGGGTTCCTTCCCTTGTAAGCCACTACCTTCTAGAACTTTGACCAAGTCTAAAAAGGTGGCTCTACATAAATATCCCAAAAAGCACTTTCACTATTCATGACGACATTTTTCAGCGTCTGATCGAACTAGAAATATTTATGTGGGCTAAGAACATTTACAGTACCCACTAAAATGATTTTCAATGCGTTCCGAAACAATTCCGGTTTTAGTGATTTTCATCTGTGAAACGCATCTGAAGTGGCTCCGGCAGCTCCGGAACATTTCCGGTTTTAATCTCAGAAAATTCCAAAAAGCTTCCAGAATGACTCTGGCACCCTCCAAGAATTATCAGGCATGTGCCGAAACCAATTTGACTTAATGGTATATCCCGAAACAAATTTTCGGTATCATCAAAACTTATCCGATGACCTCTCTCTGCGGTACGATTCCGCTGTCCGAAACCCTGTCTAGTATTCAGCAGATAGATGACCCTTAGGCGTGTGACCCTATAGGTTCGGTGAAGTATAGACATGACCCAGAACCCCTTCCGATCAATGATCAACATCGGAGCCGTGGACACCCATATTGACCCCTATACCCACACGAATAAATATTTGAGTGAACCTCCAGTTGCAGTGAGCTATTCCTTTTGCTTCGCGATATGTCACAAACACCCGAGGTGAGATTTATTGCATTCCTGTGGATCAACAATTTGTCCAGCATGCAAGTTACCTCGTTACCGGTTTTGTTCTCTTTTCTCGTTTCCGTGTTCCGGCATCCCAGTGATCAAATCACAATGTGTCTGGCCAGACGATGATGGATACCGTTACATCGAGAGGGCCCGAGTATATCTCTCCATCGTCGGAGGAGCAAATCCCAATCTTGAGCTATCTTGTTACTTCCTATACTTTTCCATGAACCCGTAAGCTGCCGTAATAGCCACCCAGTAACGGATGACGTTTAACAAACCCCAAAGTTCACGAAGCAAGCACGAAGGAACTTGATACTCTCATGGTCTAAGGAATTATGCAAACATTAACTATCTCAATGATATTAACCATAAACTTGTGGCGAAGGTATCTCATAGCATAACATCAATCCGGGTTGATTCAACACAAGCGTTCTACCAACATTGTGCCCTCAAAATTGCCAGCATAGTCATGCCCATGATCAGGAAAACAGGATCATCATGCAATACTTGAGCTAGTCTTAGAGGCAAGACTAGGAATAGATTTTACCGTTTATTATACCACACGTGCATATGAGTTCCCTCTGAGCCTCGTGGATATTGTAGACTCGAGAATCATTGCAGTTATAGCATGGATGATAAACATTCATTACAAACTTGGAGATACAAAATAACTGTTATTACTGCCTCTAAGGCATATCTCCTACAGACTCCCACTTGCACTAGAGTCATAATCCAATGACATGGCTTCCCTAACACCAATGGCTATCCGGTGCTGCTCATGTTTTGCTCGTGGTAGAGGCTTTGCCATCGGGTCTGACACGTTCAGATCCGTGTGAACTTTGCGTACTTTCACTAAACCTTCTTCGACATGATGTCGAATGAGTTTATATTTGCGTTGAATATGTCTTGTCTTATGGTGCGAACTTGGCTCCCTTGCCTGAGCCACGACGCCACTATTATCACAATAGATCTCCACCGGGTCCTGGGCACTAGGAACCACACCAAGGTCTTCAAGAAATTGCTTGATCCATACCGCCTCCTTGGAGGCTTCTGAAGCGGCAACATACTCCCCCTCCGTCGTAGAATCCGCCACAATCTTTTGTTTGGAACTTTTCCAATCAACTGCGCCGCCGTTCAATATGAAAACATGGCCTGATTGAGATTTGAAGTCATCTGGGTCAGTCATGAAGCCTGCATCAGTGTAACCACTTACAATGAGCTCTTCATCACCTCCGTACACAAGGAGTAAATCCTTGGTCCTTCTGAGGTATTTAAGAATACCCTTGACTGCGGCCCAGTGTTCCAACCCTGGATCACTTTGGTACCGGCTGCTAACACTTAGCGCATAGGAAACATCTGGTCTTGTAGATAGCATGGCATACATAATAGAACCAACTGCCGAGGCATATGGAATATCATTCATTTGTACTCGCTCATCCAGAGTCCGAGGACTCTAATTCTTGCAAAGCACTGTGCCAGGTGACATGGGGAGTAGGCCTTTCTTGGAGTTCTCCATGTTGAACCTTTTCAACACCTTGTCAATGTACGTGCTTTGGCTAAGCGCTATCAGGCGTTTTGATCTATCTCTATAGATTCTGATGCCCAATACATATGCCGCTTCGCCTTAGTCTTTCATTGAAAACCTCCTTTTCAATGAGTCTTTTATTTCGCTAAGAAAATTCACGTCATTTCCAATCAACAATATGTCATCCACATACAAGATTAGAAATGCTTTTGCGCTCCCACTAAACTTATTGTAAACACAAGATTCTTCGTCATTCCTGATGAAGCCAAACTCTTTGACCACTTCATCAAAACGAATGTTCCAGCTCCTTGATGCTTGCTTTAGACCATAAATGGCTTTCTGAAGTTTGCATAACTTTCCAGCATCCTCATGAATGACAAAACCTTCTGGCTGTATCATGTATACATCCTCTTTGAGGTTTCCATTTAGGAAAGCCGTTTTGACATCCATCTGCCATATTTCATAGTCGAAATAAGCAGCAATTGCTAGCAATATCCGAATAGACCTAAGCATAGCTACTAGCGAGAAAGTCTCGTCGTAGTCCACTCCTGGAACTTGCGTGAACCCTTTCGCGACAAGTCTAGCTTTGTGGATAGTAATGTTACCATCCGCGTCCGTCTTTCTTTTGAAAATCCATTTACAACCAATGGGCTTTACGCCTTCTGGAAGTTCTTCCAAGTTCCAAACTTGGTTTTCGTACATGGATTCCATTTCGGATCTCATGGCTTTGTGCCATTCTTTTGAGCTGGGCCCCGCCATTGCTTCCTTGTAGTGCGCAGGTTCATCGTCTTCAAGAATGAAGATTTCGTTATGAAACCACTCAGGCGGCTGGATAGCCCTACCTGATCTACGCGGTTCAGTTACAACATTGTCTGAAGTCTCCGCATTACATGCGACAACTTCCAGCTCGGTTGTAGGGATAATTAGCGGAATTTCTTCTGGTTCCTTAGCCATATCAACGGTTGCCGAAGATTCACTAATCTCATTAAGTTGTACTGTCCTCCCGCTCACTTCTTTAGTGAGAAACTCTTTCTCAAGAAAGACTCCATGTTTGCAACAAACACTTTGTTCTCGGAGGCGTGGTAGAAGGAATACCCAACTGTCTCCTTGGGATAACCTACAAAGTAGCATTTGTCTGATCTGGGATCAAGTTTGCTTGGTTGTAAACGCTTTATAAGCTTCACAACCCCAAATTAAACGACAGGTCGGGTTTCTTCCCGTGCCACATCTCATGTGGCGTCGTCTCAACAGATTTAGACGGTGCTTTGTTTAGTGTGTGAGCAGCAGTAAGTAGTGCGTGACCCCAAAAAGATATCGGAAGATTTCTAAGAGACATCATTGACCTTACCATGTCCAACAAGGTTCGGTTACGTCGTTCCGATACTCCATTTCTCTGTGGAGTTCCGGGAGGCGTAAGCTGTGAAACGATTCCACGATCACTCAGATGTTGGCCAAACTCATGACTAAGATATTCGCCTCCGCGATCAGACCGCAGAAACTTAATCTTTTTGTTACGATGATTTTCTACCTCATTCTAAAATTCTTTGAACTTTGCAAAGGTTTCTGATTTATGCTTCATTAAGTAGATATAGCCATACCTACTCAAATAATCAGTAAAAGTCACGAAGTAAAAATATCCACCCCGTGCGCCTGTGTTCATTGGACCACATACATCACTATGTATTATTTCCAGTAATTCACCCGCCCGTTCAGGATGACCCGTGAACGGCGTCTTGGTCATTTTCCCCATCAGGCAAGCTTCACATGTGTCAAATGATTCAAAATCAAAGGACGGTAAAATTCCATCTTTATGGAGTCTTTGCATGCGTTTCTTACCGATGTGGCCAAGCCGACAGTGCCACATGAAAGTGGTGGTGGTATCAGCCTTCTTAAGGCGTTTAGCATTTACGTTAAAGACATCATTTCCACATTCAAGATTTAGTATGAAAAGGCCCCCAACAATGGGTGCAAATCCATAAAACATATCCTTACAATAAAGTGAACAACCATTGTTCTCAGACTTGTACAAATACCCATCGTGTACTAAACATGATCCGGAGATAATGTTTCTACACAACAGTGGAACAAAATAACAGCTACTTAGTTCTAAGATAAATCCTGAAGGGTGACGTAGAGGCATAATGCCGACGGCTTGAGCGGCGATCCCAGCGCCGTTCCCGACGCGCATCACGACTTCATTCTTTGCCAGCTTGCGCACCTTCTGAAGCCCCTGTATCGAGTTGCAAATGTGAGCAACCAATCCAGTATCAAATACCCAAGACTTAGAATTTTCGCTAGCAAGCAAAACGTCAATGACATTAACTTGTATAACAATTATACCTTTTCCGATTTTCCCGGTCTTCTTATCTTCCAGATACTTCTTGCAGTTTCTCTTCCAGTGTCCTGTGCCCTTGCAGTAGAAGCACTCAGTTTCATTCTTGGCTCCGCCCTTAGAGTTGCTTTGGGAGCCGGTCTTACCGGCGCCCTTGCCCTTCCTTGGCTTGCCTTTCTTTTCGAAACTGACGGTTTTATTCACAAGCAACACCTGCTTGCGATTTTTCCGCAGTCCTCCTTCTGTAGTTTTCAGCATGGCGAGCACCTCTTTCGGTGTCTTCTCCATCCCCGTCATGTTGTAGTTCATGACAAAACCGTCGTAAGACGGGGGGAGTGAAGAAAGCAACATGTCCATCATATGGCCACGTGGAAGTGGAAATTCTAGGGCTTTATGCCTTTCAGAATAGCCAATCATTTTGACCACGTGTTCACCAACTGAACTACCCTCAGCCATCTTGCATTCCATCAAAGCCTTCATGATATCAAATCGTTCAGACTTTGCGGTCTCCTTGTACAGAGCATCCAATTCCCAGATCATATCACGGGGTTTATGGAATTCAAAACGTTTTTGAAGCCCTGGACTCATGCAAGCTTGCATGAGGCACTGCACTAAGTTGTGATCATCATCCTTAGTGGCCCAGACATTTTGTTCATCTTCCGCGGTCTCACCCGCCGGTTTAGTTCGAAGAGCAGTTTCAAGCACGTACAATTTCTTAGCGCTCCTGAGGACAATCCTCAGGTTACGGACCCAGTCAGCATAGTTGTTTCCAGTCGTAGCTAACTTCTCTTTCTCTAACATCGGGCCTAAGTTGAACGCGGTGTTGCGACCCATTTGATCTACAACGGAAAACACAAGTTTCACTTAGACTTTGTTTATAATGAAATTTGCACTAGTGAATAAACATTTTATTCTAAAATGCACTCCCACTCAAATCAATATCTCTCAAAATTGATTATGAGTGATTCAAGATCCGTGTCTTGATTGTTCGCCATTGGTGTAACACCACTGATGACAAAAATCTTAACCGGTAGGCCAACTTGCCAATCACATCACTATGTGACTCTTGTTCATCTTTTGATGCGTGTGTTCCGAGCTCATGACGGTCATGCCTGAACGTCAAGACAACTAAGTGATCTCGCTGCGAGGTCTCAACTCACCCGCCTTGCACTTCTCTAATCGTTCGTACCCGTGTGACACGGCACACCCCGAAAAGATAGGTGCCGTGACGGTGCTACACTTGGGAGAACACTATCTACTTGATATCTTTAAGAGAGAGATCACCCTAATAAAAGCGACTACCGCGCAATCAAGAAGGGTGCATCATAGGGGATAAACATCTCAGGCAATTCATAATTAGCATGATATGGTATAGCCCTTTTTGACGGAGAAGTCTTTCAATTCTTTGTCTTCGGTATTTTCATCGGTGTTCACCTTCGCGAAGATTGGCACCACCTTGTCGATGCACCAGATAATATTGCTATCTCTATAGCTAATAAAATAAGTGCATTACTTAAGGTTGACACGCAGGTCATTAAAGTGAAATCATATGGCTCCAGCCATCATGCAGAATCATGACACGCAGGTCATGTTAGTTACATCATATAGTCATCTCATACATAATCAAATTGAATATGACCATTACTATACCACATCACATGCACATCCTGCAAAACCAAGTTAGACGCCTCTAATCGGTTTATGCAAAATTTTATTTTTCGTGGCTTCTAAGGTTTTGAGTTAAACCGCAGCTACCAACATTTTATCATCAAGTATGATTATTCAAGTTGCTAGATTAACATCTCGGGGGTATGAAACACGAGATAATTAAATCTCGAGCCCCATACTAAAATTCATCATACGCATGACCCCCGTGCAGATCATATCTGCAATGCCCTTTTACCTGCGAATTTCATCTTTCTTTTGACTATGGCAGAACCCAAAGAACTGATAGCACTTCCATGATCAATCAGGATCACGGATTGCCAGAACTTTGTCAAATTCCACCATGCTGTCTCGAGATTGAGCAAACTCAAATTCTAGGGAAGCAATAAGAACGTCGGGTAACAGATTTCATTTGTCACCCGCATAAATAATTTTCAGCAATAGATCTCATCTACTCCAAAATTATATTATGCAATACCCATACATCTCCATGTATTCTAGATCGTAACCTGCATCTACGCATAGCACGGCTCTTGATGCCACTGTTGGGGAACACAACGGAAAACGAAAATTTTCGGTATAGCGAGCACGCCCAGGACCACTATGGAGACTGCATACAAGGTTTGATCTGATCCGTACCGACTCGAGGCGCAGTGGAAGAAGAGTCGGTGTAGATTGTCGGTGCAGATCCCCGCAGCTAGGATTTACAACCTCCCAACCGCGAGGATGTACTCCCTCTCCGGACAGCCTTTCGGGAGGCGGTCGGACAGTCCCCCGGACAATGTCGCGGACAGCCCTTCGGGAGGACCCTCGAAACTTGGACGGAGACTCGGACAGCCCTTCGGGAGGACCCTCAAAACTTGGACGGAGACTCGGACATCCCTTTAGGAGGACACTCGAATAGCCCCTCGGGCAAAAGATCGAAAACACAATCTCTCTACGGGGTTGCACACATACGGTGTCAGCTATCCGGCAGGGCTTCGCCGTCCAGAACTAGTTCCTGCCGGAACCCAGACAACCTTACGGCTCTATGAAACTCTTTTCGTGGGAGGGAGAGAAGAAGCCAGATAATGCATGGCATGTGTATGAGAGGAAGGGATGAAGAGATGGCAGCCCTCACCTCCTCTATTTATAGGAAAGCCAAGGGGTAGTGTGCCTCCATATTTTTACCAAAAAACCCCATGCATTAGGTCACACATGAGGGTGTTAAGGTAAAATGGGATGCCATGTGGAGCTCCAAGGAGCTCCACCACCCATGGCCGACCACCCCTAGCCCCCCCCCAAATGGGGTTCCTTCCCTTGTAAGCCACTACCTTCTAGAACTTTGACCAAGTCTAAAAACGTGGCTTTACATAAATATCCCAAAAAGCACTTTCACTATTCACCACGACATTTTTCAGCGTCTGATCGAACTGAAAATATTTATGGGGGCTAAGAACATTTCCAGTACCCACTAAAATGATTTTCAACGTGTTCCGAAACAATTCCGGTTTTAGTGATTTTCATCTGCGAAACGCATCTGAAGTGGCTCCGGCAGCTCCGGAACATTTCCGGTTTTAATCTCAGAAAATTCCAAAAAGCTTCCAGAATGACTCTGGCACCCTCCAAGAATTATCAGGCCTGTGCCGAAACTAATTTGACTTAATGGTATATCCCGAAACAACTTTTCGGTATCATCAAAACTTATCCGATGACCTCTCTCTGCGGTACGATTCCGCTATCCGAAACCATTCCGGTGCCCGAAACTTTTTTCAGTGATTTTCTCTCAGACTCCCTGTCTAGTATTCAGCAGATAGATGACCCTTAAGCATGTGACCCTATAGGTTCGGTGAAGTATAGACATGACCCGGAACCCTTCCGATCATTGATCAACATCGGAGCCGTGGACACCCATATTGACCCCTATACCCACACGAATAAATATTCGAGTGAACCTCCAGTTGCAGTGAGCTATTCCTTTTGCTTCGCGATGTGTCACAAACACCCGAGGTGAGATTTATTGCATTCCTGTGGATCAACAATTTGTCCAGCATGCAAGTTACCTCGTTACCGGTTTTGTTCTCTTTTCTCGTTTCCGTGTTCCGGCATCCCAGTGATCAAATCACAATGTGTCTGGCCAGACGATGATGGATACCGTTACACCGAGAGGGCCCGAGTATATCTCTCCATCGTCGGAGGAGCAAATCCCAATCTTGAGCTATCTTGTTACTTCCTATACTTTTCCGTGAACCCGTAAGCTGCCGTAATAGCCACCCAGTAACGGATGACGTTTAACAAACCCCAAAGTTCACGAAGCAAGCACGAAGGAACTTGATACTCTCATGGTCTAAGGAATTATGCAAACATTAACTATCTCAATGATATTAACCATAAACTTGTGACGAAGGTATCTCATAGCATAACATCAATCCGGGTTGATTCAACACAAGCGTTCTACCAACATTGTGCCCTCAAAATTGCCAGCATAGTCATGCCCATGATCAGGAAAACAGGATCATCATGCAATACTTGAGCTAGTCTTAGAGGCAAGACTAGGAATAGATTTTACCGTTTATTATACCACACGTGCATATGAGTTCCCTCTGAGCCTCGTGGATATTGTAGACTCGAGAATCATTGCAGTTATAGCATGGATCATAAACATTCATTACAAACTTGGAGATACAAAATAACTGTTATTACTGCCTCTAGGGCATATCTCCTACACGCACAACATTATTTGTTGTTGTCATATGTTACTACACTAGCAACAAGATTATGTAGTACTGGCGTATGAACCACTTCACATGCCTAGTAGAAGGAGCACTGTGTATGTTCAAGTGGCTGCCGTGTTTCGCACTCGTCCATCATAAGAGTGGAAACGCTTGCTGTAATAATTTTTTTCTTCAGAAAAACAATGGACACACTCTACCGTGCAAATCCTCCTCCAGCCATGCACTAAATTACTCAATTTCGCCGACGTGTGGAACAGCCAGTATCGGGGTCCACCAGCCATGCACTAAATTACTCCGTAGTAGAGTGACGGTAGACTACCCCGATCGAAGTGACGCAGTAATGCCCAATGAGCCGTCAAATCACAAAACCCCCTCCTTTCCAGCTGTAAGTTGGACGGACGAAGCAACCATCATTTCACTCTTCTCTCTCAGCTTCCTCTCTACCCAACTTGCTTCTCCCTCATCTTTTTCCTCATTTCTTCAAGAAAACCCCGACCTGCTTCTGCCATTGTTCTTCTCTCCCAAAGAAGGAAAGGTGAGCGCATCAATGGTGTTGATTCTGGCCAAGGCCCGGTCTTGCAACCCCGAGACCGATCCTATAACTCCCCCTCTTTTCTTCTTTTGGGTTTGTGATTATGGTTTCTTTTCTTTTATTTCTATTTGACAGTTTCTTGATGGACGCTGGAGCACCGTCCGAAGTGATGTCTATCGCTCTGGCCAAAACCGTCGAGGCTCATGGTACGGAGAAGCGCAAGCACCCCGCCGAGACTACCGCAGACAAGCTCAAAGCCATCGCCCTGTCCAAGCCCCCCTCTCCGGGATCCCTCATTAAGCAAGTCCAGGTAATATCTCTTCTTGACGATCTTTTTCTCGATCTTGATCATGTTTTTCATCTAACACGCAGTACTAGTACTAGTAGTACAACTTTCTGGGTGATCTTGCATGCGATTTTTGTGTGCCAAATGACGGTTCTAAATTCCTCTTTTGACCAAAACATGCGAGAGGTTGACACTGATTTCTTATAGATTACTTTCAACTACTCCCTCTATCCCAAATTTCTCGTCTTAGATTTGTCTAGATACGGATGTATCTAATACTAAAATGTGACTTGATACATCCGTATCTGGACAAATCTAAGACAAGAATTTTGGGACGGAGGGAGTACTTTATGAACATCAATGCTACCTTTGAAGAGGGTATATTTGCCTCAGTAACTTGTGTTATGGATATTGCAAGTAATCCCTCTGCTCTCATGCCTTTGAAGACATGTTCTAGTGTCTTTGTTCACTCATTTATGTGCGTATATGTAGTCATATATGGCGTATAATATCGAAAATCATCTTATATTTCTGAACGGAGGTAGTAATAAAATATGGTTTCTGTTTGAATTAGAACCAGGTCCGCGGTGGAGATGAAGTTCTCAAAGTCATGCCGTGTGAACTGGAAGACCTAAGGATGAGTTCTACTGCTAAACTATCCAGCTGCTGTTTTCTTGTTGCCACGTGTCCTGAACTAGTGTTTTCCTGTAGCATTGTTGTCAGGCGTGTTCTCGAGGCTGTACTTGACCACAACAATTTCCTGGTTGTGCCTTCGATTACGAAGGGTGTGGTTCTTGTAAAGCTTCCCAACAAATCTACTGCGGCCTGTCTTCATGATCATGTTTATGAGTGGAAAGACCACTCTGTTAGGTTCTCCAAGGTTGACGAGATGGTGATGGTGCATGTAGACATGTCTCACGAAGTCAATGGCCTAGTCAGTTATGCGGGGTTCATCCCGTAGGTCGGTGGCAAGAAATAGTCTGCAGAGTTTAATTAGTGCAACTTTGCTTGTCTGTAGTAAGTACTATTGTTCAGTACTTGATTTGTGTTTGTGAACCCTGTATTGTTTATTACTACTGCCGCTTTTGGTGTGTGGTCAGTCCTGAGAACGGTCTATGTTAATGTCTGTCCACTCAATTCAGTCTGTATATTTGGAAGTATCCAGATCATCTTTTTTGTGAGGACGGTTTATCAATTCCAATATATGTATGCATTACAGGGTTTATCGCACCCACCGGGATTTCCAGTCCCATGGATGTTCGGTCCATACGATTTGTCACGACCTTTGGACTGTCCTGTTTGTGGGAGTAGGCGGGGCCCCTGCATGCCACCCGTAGTTGGACGATCAATCTTCTGTTTAGTACTTCAACATAGTGATTTCCTGGTAAGGATTCACTCGTGTCACATCAAGTAAATCTTATTGATTTACTGTCTAAATCTTATTGATTTAATGTCATGTTTTCTTTCTTTTCCTGCAATTTTACGATGCAGGTTTTGCCATGTGACATTCATCACAGAATAATCCGTTTGGTTTGCTCTACGATGGTTATTTTTGCAGGTTTCACTTCTTATGTCGTGTCAGTAATGATGACACTGTCCATCACTTATATTACTGGAAAAAATGGATCAGTCTGTTGTCTGAGTACAAGCTGAATCCCTATGATGAACTGCAGTTTGGTTTAACAAAAATGCCACAATTAATCCTTCTCGCGTTTAAAAGAAATGAAGAAAAAAACGGGATCATGGTCACGAAGCCTAGTCAAGTTAGAAAGCTGATCATAGCAGACCAGACACGATCACCGCTGTCTCGCACATCGGTACCACCTTCAGCAACGGATCGAGCACTGACAGTTGCTCTAGCACTGACAGCGGCAGCAGCTCAGTCTGATCCAGCTGAGGATTGGGCACCGACCGCGTCAGCGGATCAGGCTAATCTACCGGAGGATCGGGCATCGACACCGGCACCTGCTCTGACACCGGCACCAGCTCTACAAGGAGCACCATCTCCGGCAGCAGCAGCGGCTTCGGCACCTGCACCAACACTTGCACTTGCATCTGCTCCGGCCCGTGCAGCAGCAACCGAACGAGGAGTTGCACCGGTGACAGATTGGGCTGCAGTTCGCACTTCATATACCAAAGTCCTTACAAAAACCGACATCTCCACCTTCTTGGTAAGCATTGGCCGCCCAAGTGTTTCGTTCTTTTTTCTTTCCAAGTTGTTTCACATGATTCACTCTGTTGATCTAACTGTTTGGGTATGTCTTCTTGTTTGCAAACAGAGAATTCCTAGAGCAACGAGGGAGTCGTTCAACAATCCGGGCGACAGCGGCCAAGTTTCTCTTACCATGCGCATCCTTGGTGTGAATGAACCTGCTCAATATACCGTAAGTACAAAGGATGGTCGCATGATGATTGATGCTAAAGGATGGTCAAGGTTCAAATCTAAATCATATCTTACGGTAGGGGATGATCTCAAAATCGAACTTTCTCGGCAAGGAGAGCTGGTCCAAATCAACTTTGAAATCCTTCAGTAGGAGCACGCAACTGCCGAACTGATCTATCCTACGAGAGATTTTGATGTAATAATCTGGCATGATGAAACAAGTGTCCTGTGTGTATAAGTAATACGACAGTATTATTTATCACATGGTATATCGTTGATAGAATTGCAACTCTCATTGCTGGTTAGGAACTGTCGTTCGATTTCATTCCAACAGCTGCCGTGCTTTATTCAATTTTGTGTATTCGCCTTGCGACAGCATCTAAAACCAGCACCATACCGATCGCTTGCAATATGAAAAGTGCTGGGGTAGAACACATGGGCCCCCAAACATGCAGGGTGGGCCTGCGGCCCAAAGTCAAGAACCGTGAGCCTGTCTGAGTATTTTATTCTCAGCTGAACCCCCATAATGCCCATGCGTTGCACGTAACATCAAGATGCATTTGTATGAGTATTTTATCTTGTGAGAGAAAAGGATGAACGAGGGAAGGCCTTATTTGCAAATGTGGAGAGGTGTGTGGGTACCTTTTTGCAAAATTGCCATAGTTTCCTTCCTATCCGTCAGATATAAATCGGACGACCTATATTGCAGGATGGCAGGCACACCATCATCACCAACTCGTCTATACTGTGTTAAAAACAACTCTCTTTTTTATAATTATATATGTTATATATATTCCCCTTGATTTTTATTATGTATAAAGTTGTGATATAAAATATTTGTATATTTCTTTATAGAGGGAGTATCTCTCTGTCAAAAATATATTTTTGTGTAACTAGTTACTCCTGTCTTTCTACTTCCTTTCGCTGATATGTGGGGCATCCGGCAATGGGGTCCACGTGCCATATGCACAAATTAGAGTGCACAACTGCACAGTAGACACACCCCGGTTGTAGCGCCGTAGTAATGCCCAATGAGCCGCCAAATCACAAAACCCCCCCTTTCCAGCTTTAGCAGTAAGCTGGACGGACGAAGCGGCAATATTTCACTGGGCCTGAACCCCCTTCTCACTCATCTGCTTGTTCAGAGAAAACCCCCTCTCGGCGATTGCATAGGGTTTTCTCATGGAGAACCAGGTATGAATTCTTCATCCATCCCCGATAAATCCAAGTCCCTTGGTCGCGGGTAATCCTAGGATGGTACCCGCCGCCGTTGATGCATTTTTCTTCCTACTGAATCTAGTGTGTTTCATTTGTAGTGCCCAAAGTGCGAGGACCCTACAGGTTTCTGCGCCCTAGGCGAGACGCCACACTTGTTCCTTCTCATCCTAACACAGGATTTTAAAACGCGCACAGTATGTTCCTAAAATCCTCTTTTCTATCCGGGAGGGTGGGGTTTTTTTTGAACATGATGTCGACTAATTTGGAAATTTGGATTGCTATATTTGGATAAAAGGTACTACCAGTACGATGGTCAACACTGACGTGAAGGAGGAAGTTATTTCTAGATTTGGATAGGGAATGCATTGTGTTCTCATATTATTTTTCCTGCAGTGCGTTATTTGCTCTGCCAGAACACATGTACTCAAGATGCTCGGCCTTGCCATAACTAAATACACCAGTTTAATGGTCACAGTGAAGACAAGCCATGGATATAAGTTCCGAGTTGGGTTCATGAACCAAGAAGATCGCTGCTTTTTTATGGCCGAACTTGGATAAACTTTCTCAAGTGTTACGGACTGAAAGTTGGCGCGCGGATGTTGATGGAAATAGCAGAACCTGGTCTCATCTTCACTGTGATCTTCCACCCCGACGTCGTTCCAATTGTTCATCCATGTTAGTTTTGTATTTGGTTCTTGCTTGTTGCCTCGATTTCTTCTTAATCCACCTATTCTGTCTAACTAATCACAATTTAACTTTAGAAGTAGCTACGAATCTCTCACGAAGATGCTACTTCTAACTAATATTTTCTTATAATTGGTGGCACGTGTAGGTTTTTTCAGAGTTAAGCAGGCTGCTCGTTTGTTAACTTGGCTGTTACTGATGGCACTGAAGTTGACTGGGACGACATCCACAAGTTTCTACACTTTATTGATCGTCTTGAGGTCCTTGTGGCGCGTTTCAATGGTGGAAGGCCACGTGGGATATGTGTGCCACTGCTGCACTCGTTGAACAGGTCCAACTGTGTCGAGAAACTTATGGTATGAGCTGTTTTTTGTTATATATGTTGTTCATAAACTACTGCTTATACACAGTTTTATAGCTATGATCTTCTTGAAACAGAAACTACCCAGTTCTATTGTTCCTATACAGATGCCTGACCATGATCGGGTCAGACTTGCGCTTGGTCACAACATGATGTTTATGTCGACCTACTCCATTCCCCTTGGAGGTGAAAAGATACTTATTCATGGGTGGTCTCAAATAATGAAGGCCCGTCCATCTTGGAGAATAGGACAGAAGATTATGTTCCTGCTTTTCCATGGCTCTAAAGCGAATATCCTGTTTATTGACCACATTGCGAGATGAAGCCGCTTTCAGAAGGTTGTGGATGCGCGGGGTGCCGCCTGGGCCTTGTCCTGGGGCTTGGCGGCCTCACCCTTGGTTAACTGTAGGCAAAGTAGCACTGTTCGAGGCGTGCTTTGTACGGTTGAACCTGTATAAGTACTCATATTGCTTTCAGCTATGGTTGTTAAGTGCCCCTGCTGGTTTCAGTTAAGGTTGTTAAGTACTCCTGCTGCTTTTATAGTCTGTCGTGTTTCTTCAGTCCTGTCTTCCTCCAGCCGCCAAAACCAAACCAGCGCCGGCGAGGCCGCCTGCTTCTGCCTCCCATGGCTGGTTGCGCCTCAGCGCACGCATCGCCGCCCCATCGTCTCCTAAATCGTAAACGCCGACGTCCGAGGCCTCGCTGTCGTCCTCCGCGCGCTTTGGTGCGCTCGCCGCGGCCCCGCCCTCTCGCGTTGTCAACATGGTCAATAAACAACAGGAATCGGCAGAAGTACTAGGAGAGGATGACAGTATGGGCCCACCATGTCAGCGTATGGAAAAATAAAATGCTTCCTCCTAGTGTTTTCCTGACATCTGGGACCCACGACATTGTGAGCGTATATAGTCAATAGACAAGAGAACAGCACAAGATCGGTTGACACCTGGGACGTAGCTGCTTGAGCAGTATTTGTTTTTGTTTTTGTTGAGACGGAGCAGGGTTTGAACTGGGCTGTGGCCCGTCTAGCCCAGGCTTATATTTTATGTTCACCATGTGACCAGCCAAGCTATTTTTTCTTTGTGAAAATGAGCCTAGTTTATTTTTTCTGAAGAATACCCAATCCAGGCCTATTTATTTTTCTACGCCCTGATGGGCTGCAACTCTTTCAAGACGCCTGCAACTCTTGAAAGTAATATGAAATTGGTTGTAAATATAAAAACAGATGACAAATTGGCAATTACTTTATAATTTCTGAATGTTTTCACATTTTCAGATTCCTATTTCACTAGGCATTAACCTAATTTAAATATATCTTCAAAGTACTTTAAATCTGGCTCGACATTTCGGTATTAAAAATAGTTTGGAACCCACAAGAAATATGCGAAATTGGCCCTGGCCAACCAAAAAAACGGACTGCAATAAATTGCATAAGAAGTCGCAGTGAGTTATATATAAATTATTAAAAAAAGAGGGAATGGTCTGACTTATGGGCCTATTAAGTTGACGCGTATGCAAGATTTTTTAGTTATTATATACGTCAACAAACGATTATAGCAGACGTAACCGTTGGATGTCAATCCAACGGCCGTCGTGTTTCTTCAATCTCTGATCTTCTTGCTCCAGCCGCATAATCCAGTGCCGGCGGGACCGCCTGCTCCCGCCTCCCGTGCAGGCCTCACCGCCCCCTACTACTCCCACCGCTGGCGAGGGCATCCCTCTACTCACCCACACCCCCTGTTATTCTGCGCCGATGACTGCCTCACACCGCAGCCGAACCAGTGAACCCTCGTACTCCTCTTCGCATGGGCATCCACTGCCGCGTCTTCCCCGGCTCCGCATCGTCCCCTTCCTAGGCCTCGCCGTCGTCCACCGCCCTGGTGCTCTCGGCGCGGCGTGGTCAACATGGTCAAGGAACGACTTCCATCGGAAGAGTACTGTCGTGGAGAGGCTGACAGCTGGGTCCACGGCAGCCGCAAGGAAGTGCCTCCTTATTACGCGGAAAATAATTATTCCTCCACCTGACAGCAGGGACCCACCGGACGGGCCACCGTATTTGGCAAAAAAACATTTCCCCCTGACTGCTGGGACCCACCGGACGGGCCACTGTATTTCACAAAAAAAAAATGTTCCCCCCGCTGTCAGCTCGGACCCACCGGAAGTGCCTCCTTATTACGCAAAAAAATGAATACTCCCCCTGCTAGCTGGGACCCAATATAGTGGGAGGCTGACTTGTGGGCCTACTAAGTTGACGGGGATGGAGGGCTTTGTCAACTTAGTCAATATGCACGATTCTAGCTCCATTGACCGTTGATGTCCATCCAACGGCTGTAGTGCTTCTTCAACCTCTGGTCTTCTTACTCCAGCCGCCCAAACCAGCGCCGGTCGTGCCTCGTGCTCCTGCCTCCCGTGGCCGGCTGCGATGCCGCGGAGGCCTCACCGCCCCCTACTACTCCCACCACTGGCCAGGCCATCCCTCTAATCACCCACACCCCCTGTTATTCTGCGGCGACGGCAGCCTCACATCACAGACGAACCAGTGAACCCTCGTACTCCTCTCCGCGCGGGCATCCACTGCGGCGTCTTCCCTGGCTCCGCGTCGTCCCCTTCCTAGGCCTCGCCGTCGTCCACCGCCTTGGTGCTCTCGGCGGCATGGTCAATGTGGTCAACGACCGACTTCCATCAGAAGAGTACTGTACGTGGAGAGGATGACAGCTGGGTCCACGGCCGCAGCAAGGAAGTGCCTCCTTATTACGCGTAAAATAATTATTCCTCCACCTGACAGCGGGGACCCACCGGATGGGCCATCGTATTTCGTGAAAAAAACGTTTCCCCTTGACTGCTGGGACCCACCAGCTACATCTTCGCACGCAAGGAAGTGCGTCCGGGCAAAAAAAAACAATTCGCCCCCTGACTGCTGGGACCCACTTGCTACATCTTCGCATGCAAGGAAGTGCCTGACAGTCGGGACCCACCTGGTTGAATCGTACGTAGCGTTGTCATTCTGGTCGCGAATGTGTACGTACATACTGGTCGATGTAGAGGCGCGCAGGTGTCATAGTAGAGGCGCACGCGTAGCATGTACACGTACGTACAGCTGCCGGGGTGCAAGAAAGTAAATACGGCCACGTACGTACATATGGGCAGGGTCTCGAACGCCTACTCGCGCGTACGTACGGCCAGGGCTCGTGTACATGGCTGGATCGGAATGGAGAAACAGCGTCATTGTCGTGTTCATGGGGAGCCAACCGGCTGGGTCGGAACGGAATGCGTCGTCGTGTTCATCGGGAGGGCTTGGACGGAACAACCGATGGAAACGAGGCCTGGCGTACCGCAGAACGAAGGAAACGGCCTTGTGTTCGACCGGCCACGTTTGAAACGGATCCTGTTCATCGGGAGGGGTCTGGCGTACCGCAAAACGGAGGAAACGGACCTCCTACGGTCGAAACAGGGGTCCTGTTGATCGGGAGGGGTGTGGCGTACCGCAAAACGGAGGAAACAGACTTGTGTTGGAGCGCTACGGTCGAAACTGGGGTCCTGTTCATCGGGAGGGGTGTGGCGTACCGCAAAACGGGACTCCATGGGATACTGTTCATCTCCACCGTCGACCCCCTCCAGCCTCCACGGGCTACTGTTCATCCACCGTCGACCTCCTCCAGCCTCCACCTGCGACTGTTCATCCACGGGCTCCTGTTCATCCAGCCTCCACCGCGCGCTACTCCACCGGCTACTGTTCAACCAGCCCTCTCCACGGGCTCCTGTTCAACCACCCCTCCACGGGCTACTATTCATCCAGCCCTCCACCGTCTACTATTCATCCTGCCCTCTACGGGGTGGTCCTGTTCATCAAGCCCTCCACGGGGTCCTGTTCATCCAGCCCCAACCGGCTCGATCAATCGGGGTCCTGTTCATCCAGAGGCAACACCACGGGGTCCTGTTCATCCACCCCCACCGGGAACTGTTCATCCAAATCCCCCAACAACGCAAACTGTTCTTCAAAAAGAATCAGTATTTTATCACATTTCTGTTAAAAATGTGAATTGTTTTCCTGCGCGCAAAAGTTTCTGTTTTTCAGCAAGGTCAAATCAACTATCACCATAGATCATCCCAAAGGTCTTACTTGGCACTTTATTTAAACAAAAGATATAAAACATGATTACTACAGTAGCATTATCATGTGGACACACAAAAATAGTAGGGGTAAATGTTGGGTTGTCTCCCAACAAGTGCTTTTCTTTAATGGCTTTCTAGCGGCATGATGATTTCAATGATGCTCATATAAAAGATAAGAACTAAAACATAACAGGAGCATCATGGAGCATATGACTAGCACATTTAAGTCTAACCCACTTCCTATGCATAGGGATTTTGTGAGCAAACAATTTATGGGAACAAGAATCAACTAGCATAGGAAGGCAAAGCAAGCATAACTTCAAGATTTTCAACACATAGAGAGGAAACTTGATATTATTGAAATTCCTACAAGCATATATTCCTCCCTCATAATAATTTTCAGTAGCATCATGAATGAATTCAACAATATAACTATCACATAAAGCATTCTTTTCATGATCCACTAGCATAGAAATTTTATTACTCTCCACATAAGCAAATTTCTTCTCATTCATAGTAGTGGGAGCAAATTCAACAAAATAACTATCATGGGAGGCATAATCCAATTGAAAATTAAAATCATGATGACAAGTTTCATGGTTATCGTTATTATTTATAGCATACATGTCATCACAATAATCATCATAGATAGCAACTTTGTTCTCATAATCAATTGGAACCTCTTCCGAAATAGTGGAATCATCACTAAATGAAGTCATGACCTCTCCAAATCCACTTTCATAAATATTATAAGATTCAACACCCTCCAAAATAGTGGGATCATTACCTAGAGTTGACACTCTTCTAAACCCACTTTCATCAATATAATCATCATAAATAAGAGGCATGCTATCATCATAATAAATTTGCTCATCAGAACTTGGGGGACAAAAAATATCATCATCAAACATAGCATCCCCAAGCTTGTGACTTTGCATATCATTAGCATCATGGATATTCAAAGAATTCATACTAACAACATTGCAATCATTCTCATTATTCATATATTTTGTGCCAAACATCTTATTGACTTCTTCTTCTAACACTTGAGCACAATTTTCCTTTCCATCATTTTCATGAAAGACAGTAAAAAGATGAAGCATATGAGGCAACCTAAATTCCATTTTTTGTAATTTTGTTTTATAGACTAAACTAGTGATAAAACAAGGAACTAAAAGATTCAATTGCATGATCTAAAGATATACCTTCAAGCACTCACCTCCCCGGCAATGGTGCCAGAAAAGAGCTTCGTTGACGGGATGTGAGTGCCGCTTACCTAGCCTCCCCGACAATGGCGCCAGAAAAGAGCTTGCTGTCTACTACGCAACCTTCTTCTTGTAGACTCGTGTTGGGCCTCCAAGCGCAGAGTTTTGTAGGACAGTAGCAAATTCCCCTCAAGTGGATGACCTAAGGTTTATCAATCCGTGGGAGGCGTAGGATGAAGATGGTCTCTCTCAAACAACCCTACAACCAAATAACAAAGAGTCTCTTGTGTCCCCAACACACCCAATACAATGATAAATTGTATAGGTGCACTAGTTTGTCGAAGAGATGGTGATACAAGTGCAATATGGATGGTAGATATAGGTTTTTGTAATCTAAAAGTATAAAAAAAGCAAGGTAGCAAGTGGTAAAAGTGAGCGAAAATGGTATTGCAATGCTTGGAAACAAAGCCTAGGGTTCATACTTTCACTAGTGCAAGTTCTCTCAACAATGATAACATAATTAGATCATATAACAATCCCTCAACATGCAACAAAGAGTCACTAGAAAGTCACTAATAGCAGAGAACAAATGAAGAGATTATTGTAGGGTACGAAACCACCTCAAAGTTATTCTTTCTGATCGATCTATTGGGCTATTCCTATAAGTGTCACAAACAGCCCTAGAGTTCGTACTAAAATAACACCTTAAGACACACATCAACCAAAACCATAATGTCACCTAGATACTCCAATGTCACCACAAGTATCTGCGGGTTTGATTATATGATATGCATCGCACAATCTAAGATTCATCTATTCAAACCAACACAAAGAACTTCAAAGAGTGCCCCAAAGTTTCTACCGGAGAGTCAAGACGAAAACGTGTGCCAAGCCCTATGCATATGTTCACAAGGTCACAGAACCCGCAAGTTGATCACGAAAACAAACATCAAGTGGATCCCATCTTGGGGCCTTTTCCGACGATCTACCGGAGGGGGATTCAATCACGGAGGGCTTCTACATCAACACCATAGCCTCTCCGATGATGTGTGAGTAGTTTACCACAGACCTTCGGGTCCATAGTTATTAGCTAGATGGCTTCTTCTCTCTCTTTGGTTCTCAATAAAAAGTTCTCATCGATGTTCTTGGAGATCTATTCGATATAATACTTTTTGCGGTGTGTTTGCCGAGATCCGATGAATTGTGGGTTTATGATCAAGATTATCTATGAACAATATTTGATTCTTCTCTGAATTCTTAAATGCATGATTTAGTTTGGCCTACTAGATTGATCTTTCTTGCAATGGGAGAAGTGCTTAGCTTTGGGTTCAATCTTATTGGGCTATTGGGCTATTCTTTCTGATCGATCTATTGGGCTATTCCTATAAGTGTCACAAACAGCCCTAGAGTTCGTACTAAAATAACACCTTAAGACACACATCAACCAAAACCCTAATGTCACCTAGATACTCCAATGTCACCTCAAGTATCCGTGGGTATGATTATACGATATGCATCACACAATCTCAGATTCATCTATTCAACCAACACAAAGAACTTCAAAGAGTGCCCCAAAGTTTTTACCGGAGAGTCAAGACGAAAACGTGTGCCAATCCCTATGCATAAGTTCACAAGGTCACTGATCCCGCAAGTTGATCACCAAACATACATCAAGTAGGTCACGTGAATATCCCATTGTCACCAAAGATAAGCACATGCAAGACATATATCAAGTGTTCTCAAATCCTTAAAGACTCAATCCGACAAGATAACTTCAAAGGGAAAACTCAATCCATTACAAGAGATAGAGGGGGAGAAACATCATAAGATCGAACTATAATAGGAAAGCTCGTGATACATCAAGATCGTGCCGAATCAAGAACACGAGAGAGAGAGAGAGCAAACACATAGATACTGGTACATACCCTCAGCCCCGAGGGTGAACTACTACCTCCTTGTCATGGAGAGCGCCGGGATGATGGAGATGGCCACCGGTGATGGATCCCCCTCCGGCAGGGTGCCGGAACAGGGTCCCGATTGGTTTTTGGTGGCTACAAAGGCTTGCGGCGGCGGAACTCCCGCTCAAGGTTTCTAATCGGGGGTTTCTGTATTTATAGAAATTTTTGGTGCCGGTCTCACGTCAAGGGGTCTCCGAGTCGTCCACGAGGCAGGGGGCGCGCCCAGGGGGGTAGGGCGCACCCTCCACCCTCGTGGACAGCCCGGGACTCTTCTGGCCCAACTATTTTACTCCGGGGGCTTCTTTTGGTCCGTAAAAAATCATCAAAAATTGGCACGTCAATTGGACTAAAAAACAAGGAAAAAAACAGAAACTGGCACTGGGCTCTAGGTTAATAGGTTAGTCCCAAAAATCATATAAAACAGCATGTAAATGCATATAAAACATCCAAGATGGATAATATAATAGCATGGAACAATAAAAAATTATAGATACGTTGGAGACGTATCACCCAACGATGAGTAGAAGGAAATGACAAGTAGTTTTCAGCAAGTTAATGTTTGCAAGTGTTGAAATCGTAAGTAGTAGATAGTTTGATAGCAAGATAATTTGTAACGAGCAAGTAACGATAGTGGTAACAAGTATACAGCAAGGTAGCCCAATCCTTTTGAGGCAAAGGACAGGCCAAAACGGTCTCTTATGATAAGCAAAGTGTTCTTGAGGGTACACGGGAATTTCATCTAGTCACTTTCATCATGTTGGTTTAATTCGTGTTCTCTACTTTGATAATTTGATATGTGGGTGGACCGGTGCTTAGGTGTTGTTCTTACTTGAACAATCCTCCTACTTATGATTAACCCTCCCGCAAGCATCCGCAACTACGAGAAAAGTATTAAGATTAAATCCTAACCATAGTGTCATGGTTTTGTCACGGCAGATGTCCTAGAGAAAGGACTTAGTCGTGGAGCCATCGCTACGGGTTAGCTTAAAGGGGTTAGAGCGGACAAGGGACGCAAGAGAGTTTTATACTAGTTCGGCCCCTTACGATGAAGGTAAAAGCCTACGTCTAGTTGTGATGGAATTGATGGGGTTTCGATGACCAGGGAGCGAATACGCTTTGCCTGGGTCTCGAGTTGTTGTCTGTTCTCCTTGAACCGCCGCCGGGTCGTCCCCTTCTATACATGGGTTGACGCCCGTCGATTTACAGACTCCGAGGCCAGCTCATAATCGTGTCCGGCTCGGTCTTTGCTACGCATATCTTACAACACAAGTTTACATCTCAATGCCGGTTTGTGTCTACATGCCTTAAACCGGCTTTGGGCCCTGGGCCTTCATGAAGCGTCACCGTCTGTCTTCATGGGCTTCAGATACAGATGAACTACATATGAAGTTAATCCGGCCTCTCCTGGCCGGTTTACGCCCAGTGGTAATATCCCCAACATTAGGCCCCAGATTGATTTGAACTGGTTCATGTCAATCCTCAATACTTGAGAAAATTTCTTCAACATCTTCACACAATCTTGTAAACCGCCATGACATCATCTTCTAGGATCTTGCTAAACCGCCGTGATGTCACCTGTCATTAACGAGCCTCCAACAATCGAGGCGATACCATCATCTTATATCCAAAAATCCGGCTCCTCGATTTTCGCATCTGTCGTTTATCTCCTTATAAATAGGGCCAGGGGGTCTTTCCAGTTTCCCCCTCGTGCCTCTTCGCTTCCTCTTCATCCTCGCGACGCCCAAACCTTCGACCCCAGCCGCCGCCGTCAACCTTCGACTGCTGCACCAACCTTGGCCGCTGCATCGACCTGAGCGTACCAGAGCTCCTCCGCGCGCCGCCGCTGCTCAACAGCATCCGTAAGTCCCCCCTTTCTCTTACCATAGATCTGCACTTAGGGTTTCTGTCGTTCCTCGGTGTTCGTCGCCGCCCTTCTTTTCCCTTATTTATATCCATGGGTTAGATCCAAAAACCACATAGGTCTCGTGCGGTAGTAGTTTAAACCACATAGATCTCGCGCTTTAGCAGTTTCAGCACCTGTTTGATATCCAACTCATCTCTCTTGGTGAACCTTCAGTACACTGGAATTTAGGTCAGAATATATTTTGTTTTTCCTACGAGCGGTAGATCTGAAATTACCATAGCAAGATGTGAAACTTGTTTGTTCCTTCTCTTATACCCTTTGAATACCAGATTGGCCGGTTTAACCTCACAGAAAAAATGATGACCCGGTAGATACCATTAGTCCCCTGTTGAACCGCCAATGCATTACACCATTCCATTGCCAGACTCCGATTTACCAATATGCTAGTATCCTCATACCGCTGTATAGTTGTCCACTGTAAATCTTAAACCGGTAATACTCATGTTTCAGATTTTCCTTGTCATGGCCAAGCAAGTCTATGAGTGCAATTGGGCTCCCTCTCGAGTAACCGAGGAACAGTTAAGCAACCTTGTTAAAACGGGCGCTTTAGCCAAGAAAGATGTCATCCACTGGAGGGTCTTCGGCCACACAGCTTCCACCTCTCAAGACAGCTCCTGGGTGAGTTATGCACATGTCTTTATTCTTGATATGTTATCTTTTCATACTGTACTGATCCTTATGTCTATCTTTTCGCCAGCGCCAAGCCAAGACCCAGCAAGAAAGCTCGGTTGAACAAACCGGCTGATGATAATGTAGCTGCTGAACCGGAAACAACTCCAGATCTGGAAGAAACTGACACTGACGCCATGCTTCACAATCCGCCGCTTCAAGACCATGATTTCCTTTCTGAACAAGTGCAAGTCGATACTGCAAGTCATGCAAACCGGCCAGCCAGCCTTGTCCGAACTGGTGACAAACCGGTCAGTCCAGCTAAGGACACTGATAAACCGCCAACTCCGGCAAGAGCTGCTGATGAACAAGATGATGACCTTATGATTACTGGCACTGGCCACTCCACTCCAGGCAACCCTGTAGCTTTGTCAAAGCATACTGCCAAGGATGATCTCTCTGCTATCGGCAAAGGCAAATGGAATGCCGATTTATCAAGCTTTGCCCACCTCAATGTTCAAGATATTCACTCTGGCTTCTTGAACCGTCTGTATACCAGCCGTGACTATGAAGCTAGTTTGGTAAACTTGATGCAGGAGCGATATGAGGTAACTACTGTTTGTCTCCTTTGTCCAATTGCAGTTTATTGACTCCTAGTATCCCCCAAGTGATGGTTTATGATACCAATCTAAACCGGGACTTTTGTCATAACTTAACTTTGCATATGTAGCCTCCAGGGACCGGATTACCTTGTTAAGATGAACCGGTTCCTTAAAATTTGCCATACTGCTCTTTCGCCAGTATAGTCCCCAAGGGCCGGTTTAACTTCATAAAGATGAACCGGGACTATAGAAGAATTCCCATATCAACATTTTTTTTCAGCAAACACACATTAGCCCCCAAGTGCCAAGCTTAATACTTGTATTGTGCTTGGGACTTGTAAAAATTTCTGAGTAAAAGCAAACATGCATTAGCCCCCAAGTACTAAGGGCATAACTTGTTATGTGCTTGGTACTTCAAATATGTACTGTCAACTCATTATGTATCTGTCTCTTTACAGGCGGAGCTGAGCAAGAAGGAACGCCAAACCGCTGATGTGCAAGAGAACATCAAAACCCAGCAAGCGGAAGCCTCCAAAGCGAAGGAAGAGTTGACCCACGCTCTAGGCGCTATGGAGAAACTGAAAGAGGGCTTCAACAAAGAGCGGGCGGATTGGGAGACTGAAAAAGCAGCTTTGATAAAAAGGGCTGAAAACGCAGAAGCCGCTCTTAAACCGGTGGTTGACGAGCTGACTGGTGTAAAGCGGCAAGTGCATGCTATGACCGCTGCTGTGTTTGGTAAGCATCTTGTCTTTAATACTGTCAACATATCTTCCCATGCGTTGCCGGTTTACTGATGTTTGCAATGATGCAGGAACTCTTGAGCCGACGGACGTGGCTAAAGGCTACCCAAGCTTGAAAGAAGACGGATCAGAATTTTGCACTGAAGATCTCCGCGTCATAAACCGGGAAGTACGTCCACTGGCTTGTCAACTTGCTGAAGAGGCTGATCTTTCACATTATCAGGCGAGTTATGATATCAATAACAAGCGGGTTGCTGCACGAGCTCCTGAGGCTCAAAACCTGATCCCTCCAATCCGTAAGCACACTTATGCCCCTGATATTGAACCGTCCACCCTTATAAGCGACGAAGCTGTGTTCCAAGCTTTAACTGGGATTGACTGGACAACTGTTGACTTCCAGCCGCTGGGTAGGGACAAAGAAGAAGAACCGGTGCAAGATGACCCGCAGCCGTCAGGTCAAGCTGCTCAGTGATCATAACCCGGGGGCTGGTTTAATCTTCCATACTGCAATGTTTATTGAGAAACAATTATTACTTTGAGCACTGAACCGCCTTGTAATAGGCTAGTTAAAACACTTGGTCTGTTATGCCTTCGTGCATATTTATCTGCAACTGATGCGTGTTAATCCGCCATGCTTGAGATATGATCTTCATAATCCATAGCTATTTATTCTAGTTGTTTCTGCAGATAAAAAGCTTAAAGCGCCCTGGCGGTTTACCACCGGGCGGGTCATGATACCCAACTATATATATGACCAAGCTTTATAACCAAGGTTGTAAAAGATAACCAAGTATGGAAATATATGATACCTACGACCTTTAGGCATAGTGTTGGCTGACCAACCTTGTAATGAAGGTAATAACCTTAATCCGAAGTAAAAGTATCTCCTGTTATATAATGCCGGTTTACAACAAAACCGTTCCGGGTTGTGATAAACACCAGCTTATTCCATACTAGTGACTATGAGTCAAAACCAGACCGGGTTGATAGTTTCCGGATTATAACTTGGTCACGTACTGACAACTTGTAGTTGACATCCCAACCGGGTTGATAAACACTGGTTTGAAAACATCACAAATCTTAGCAAAAGAAAAAGAAACTTAGCAAAAAGCAAATAAAACCGTTGTAGTCGAGGCTTTTCATGGGCTGCCAGGCCCCCAAATCTTATCAAGAGGTGTTGCTATGGTTCGGGTTCGACCAAGCCCCCAAGTGATGCTGTGGCATTACGCCGATCAAAAGGCATTGCGATGGTTCGGGTTCGACCAAGCCCCCAAGTGATGCTGTGGCTTTGCGCCGATCAAGAGGCGTAGCCATGGTTCGGGTTCGACAATGCTCCCAAGTGATGCTGTGGCATTACGCCGATCAAGAGGCGTGGCTATGGTTCGGATACGACCAAGCCCCCAAGTGATTCTGTGGCTTTACGCCGATCAAGAGGCGTCACCATGGTTCGGGTTCGACCATGCTCCCAAGTGATTCTGTGGCTTTACGCCGATCAAGAG